>NW_028051137.1:0-8991 GCF_054177405.1 Leptonychotes weddellii
AAAAAAAAAAAAAAAGAAAGTATTTGCTGGATGGTACAAGCAATTGGGCATTTAATGAGAGGGATTCCTATAGAAATAAAAAGAAAAACAAAGATTAGTGGTTGGAGCAGACTTTAAATTCAGTTTCTAAGACCCGAACTCAGCAAGTTGAGAAGATCCCTAGACACTGGGCTTGAAGCGTGTTTAGATGGTGGAGTAAGGATGGCAGTGGTAATCCACTGGATTTCCTGGCTTGCAGTCTAAATGCTTTTGACGTGACATAGACATCAGAGAGGTTTTGGTAAGACTGTCCATAGTCATGGCTATTTCTCATGGAAGTTCCAATGAGTGGTCCACAGAGCAGCAGCTCCAGGTACGAAATGTGCCTAGACATGATTAGCTCTGGCATAACCTTCAAGCAATCCAGCTTTAGCTTGCAGGACTTCTTCAGATCCCTGGGGGGGAAGGGCCAGCTATGAAACAATAGAGTCCCAGTAAGGATTTGGGCAGTCAGTCAGATTTTAGTTCTCAGTGATGTCAAGCCAGGAAGGCCAGAAAAAGTTGGAAGCATAAGTGTGTAGAATTGTAGTCAGCTATTGAAGGAAGTTGCAAAAATTTAAAATTTGGTAAGGATTGCCAATTTGTGCAAGATGACAGGATTGAATGTAATATATAGGTAGGTAACAAACCATGTAGTTTATACAGAGGTGAAAAATCACTCAAAGACAATCAACAGGATTCAAATCTGAAAACCCACAAGGTTGAGCTACAGTTTTCTACTGAAACATAAAATTTCTCTCTACAGTTTATGCTCTTTCAATCAAAGATAATCAAAGTAAGATTATGTTCAATCACAAAATAAGTCTGGTCTCCTTAGATTTGGTTTGATTATTTGTGTTTGTACGGCAAGAATGGTAACAGATTACATAGGCCTTTTAAAATTTATTTTACCGGAAGTTTTCATAAGAAATCCAAGCAAGAATTTGCCACCAGATTTCACCTTCAGTATTAATAGATTTAGGTGAATCTTTTTCTCTTCCTGAGTTCCCCAAAATACCCTAAAACGCCTGTGTCTGCCAGGAATTGATCTTCCTTACTCACCTATAAGGCTGAGAACCCTGTAAGACAGATACAAGCCCAGTTTTCCCAAGAGAGCTTTGTATTGACTCCATAAAGTCAACCTTAGTTCCTTAAAACTCTCTGGTCGTATCTGATTCCAGGCACATCATTCTCAAATATGATATTCCAGTTAAAGCCTTGGTTATATAGCCAATGTTTCTAATTATGTCCTGTTATAAGGAGGACAGATTCTTATTGAACCTGTGAAAACAATTATACTCTGCAATGAAAATAAGTATGCTCAGTAAGAGTTTCTGAATTCTGGAGGAATCAGGCAGGGAGAAAAAGATAAATGTTTTTTTTCTGTTTACAAAAGCATAGTGTACTGAGTTGTAATGAGTTATAGATAACTTAAGAGAAAAGAAAGGAGTTCCTTATATCCAGAAAATAGAACATTAAAACATCAGCAATATTCCAAAGAAAACCCATAATCATCCTTCATCAGTCCATTCAGTGCTATGTAATTATTTCCTGTCTGGCTTGATCATGGGTTAGCAGTCTCATGAACCCATCAGCATCTCCACCAGAGTTACAGAAATTCTGACTCAGGCCAGTGGTATGGTCTTAAAGTTATTAAGCAATGTCCTCAGAAGTTTGTGCTTCAGAGTACCTGGCACAGTCCTTTCCATAAGTCTCATAAACAGTCTCTTTACACTGAAGACAAAATTCTGATCTCCAGTTAATTGCAAGTGCTTTCAGAGAAGGATGAGAGTAAAACAAACTATCTGTGGATAATAAAAGACTTAAAATGCCTGTGTTAAAGATCTGATGAGAATTCATTACAAAAATAATGCAACTGGGCAAGGTGGTCTGGTTGTTGGGAATGTAAATTGGTGCAGCCACTGTGGAAAACAGTATGGTGGTTCCTGAAAACATTAAAAATAGAACTACCATATGATCCAGCATTCTCACTTGTAGGTATATATTCAGAGAAACAGAACCAGTATTTTTTTTTAAGATTTATTTATTTATTTTAAAGATTTTATTTATTTATTTGACAGAGAGATAGAGAGCACAAGTAGGCAGAGTGGCAGGCAGAGGGAGAGGGAGAAGCAGGCTCTCCGCTGAGCAGGGAGCTGGACGTGGGGCTCGATCCCAGGACCCCAGGATCATGACCTAAGCCGAAGGCAGCCACTTAACCGACTGAGCCACCCAGGTGCCCCTATTTATTTACTTTGGTGGGGGGGCTAGAGAAGGGGAGAGAAAGAACCTCAAGTAGACTCCCTGCTGAGTAGGGAGACTGACATGGGGCTCAATCTCACAACCCTCAGATCATGACCTGAGCCGAAACAAGGAGTTGGACCCTCAACTGCCTTAGCCACCCATGTGCCCTTGAAACAGGAGTTCAAAGAGCTATCTGCATTCTCATGTTCACTGCAGCATTATTCACAATAGCCACAACATGGAAGCAACCTAAATATACACTAATGGATGAATGGATAGAGAAAATATATATACATACAATAGAATATTATTCATCCATTAAAAAAGGAAATCCTCTCATTTGCAACAGTGTGGATGATGGAGGACATATGGAGGACATTATGCTAAGTGAGATAAGCCAGATACAGAAGGACAAATACTACATGATACCACTTATATGAGGAATCTAAAATAGTCACTCATAGAAGCAGAGAGTAGAATAGTGTTTACTGGAGGGAGCGGAGCAGGAGGGGGGAAATGGGAGATATTACTCAAAGGGTTCAAGGTTACAGTTATGCAAAATGAATAAATCCTAGAGATCTACTATCTAGCATAAGGTCCATGGTTAACAATACTTTATTAAAATTTTTCTAAGAGGACAGATCTTATGTTAAGTGTTTTTATCATCATCATCATCATAATAAAAATAAATAAAGAGGGCCAGAGGAAACTTTTAAGGGTGATGGATATATTTATGGCATAGATTGGGTGCTGGTTTCGCAAATGTATACCCATCTCCAAATTCATCAAGTTGTATACATTAAATATACAGTTTTCATATGCCAATCATACCTCAATAAAGTGGATTAAAAGAAAAAAAGATTTCCTTTAGGATTTTACTTCATGAAGAAGAAAATATCAAAAGTTGTCAAGTTTGAACACTTGGTAAATAGAATCATGAGTCACTGAGAAACAATATTTAACTACTTAGTGACAATAAATGATCTAAAAAGTAAAGAGGTAACATGACTGTAAAAAATACTTTAACTCATTCAAACTAAGATTTGGTTCTCTTAAATAATCAAGGATATGATAATGTCAACATAAAGAAGAGTAAATAATTCTAAGACACAGATTGTGTCGTGTCTTGTAAGTCAATTAGTCAAAAGGTAAAGGAAAAAAAAGCTTTTACAGCCTCTTATTAGGAGTAGACCAATAACCCAAGAAAATTGTTCTCATTTTAAAAGAGAGAAAATCAAACTCTAGTTTTGCATCCTTATGCTATTGATGCTAAGGCTTATTTTTAAAAAAACGGCCAATGTTTTCCTGAGGTCCACTTATTTGCCTGGGCAGATCCCAAGCATACTAAAATGTTGGGGTTCTGTGTAAAAAAACGAGAATCACAAAATTGGAATTCACAGGGTTGAAGATAGGTATTTCCCTCTAAAAGCAAAGAGGATAACTGTTAATGATCTCCCCCAATTATCACTGGGACCACGTTTCATTCCATTCGCTAAGTAAGAATTTCCTTCTTCCCTGACCAAAGCAATGCCCTGCCAGGAAGTTTTAACTTGTGAGTTAGTTGAATATGATTCTTTGATCAAGGATACCAACTTCTCCCCCCATTTATCCCTTTTGGAAATCCAGTCACTTGTTAGCACTAATTGAGCTTGCCATATGGTACTGCATATGACATTGTTAGTCAATCCCTTCTTCAAGAAAGTTTTTCTTCCTTTGTTTTTTCATTTTCCCTTCTCTCCTGGAAAGCTATCCAAATAAGAAAACTCAAGTTATTCTTCTATCTTTTATATTTTGTTTATGTTACTTCTCTAATTCTCACTCCGATATGTCCTTCTGTATAGCAGAGTATTTTAAGAATAGGGACTTAAACCAAATTTTAAACTGCAGTTCCACTGTTTATAAGCTACAGATCTTGGGAAATAATGATACTAATAAAAGTAAGAATAGAAGTAAGAATAAGGCTATGTGCCAGGCACTATTCTAAATACATATATTACCTCAATTATCACAACAACTTATGAGATAGGTCCTATTATTCCTCTCATTTGATAGAGAAGAAAACTGGAAAACAGAGGTTAAATAGCTCACTGAAGGTCACATAAATAGTAAATGTTCAGACAGGCTTCAAACCCAAATAGTCTGACTGAAGAGTTCATGCTTTTAACTGACACTTCAGTTTTTCCCCTCTAGGTTTCCGCTTGGTACCTACCAGGTAGTAAACAATAAATATTCTAGCATTCTTATTAATACAAGTGCACGACTTTTACCAAGCTTTCATTATTTCTTACTTGTACTATTGCATTAGTCTAACAGAATGTCCCTAGGTTAATTGATCTCACACTGCTGCCAAGGACGTCCTTCAAAAAACAGAACTAACCATGTTACTTACTTATTTTAAAAACTTTTAATGATTCCCACTAAATCTATCAAATAATATTCCAACACAGCACAGTGTTCAAAGGTCTTAATGGTATTGCCCCAAATTAATTAATTTTCCTGCCTCATATTTTATCATTCCTCTTTACCACTCATTCCACACTTGCCTAATCCCCAGCCACAACAGTTTATTGGTCCACATGGCTTTACAGATTTTGGAATCATTTTTTAAAAAAAGATTTATTTATTTATTTATTGGGGGGAGGGGCAGAGGGAGAGAGAATCTTAAGCAGACTCTGCACTGAGCACGGAGTCTGGCACAGGGCTCGATCTCACGACCCTGAGATATGACCCTGAGATCATGACCTGAGCTGAAACCAAGAGTTGGACACTTAACCAACTACGCCACCCAGGCACACCTACAGATTTTTGCATCTTGGTACAAACTTAGTGACGTCACCTCATTATGTTGGACTGCCATTTCACCCATAAGTGGGCTTAGAACTGTCAAGTTGGGTATCACACCTAGGTCCAACTTGGGTTTCAGTTGATAAACATGGGGTAAGAGGGCCTCTAGGTAGAATCTGTTAGTGTGTGGATGCCACATAGGAGATAGGGAAGCCAGGCCCATGGAGAAAACCAGTGGGGTGTCCTAGTCCTGGGCAGTAGGCCCGATTCCCACGGAGAACACAGCAAGCAGAAGTGAAGGGGATTTTTCATAAAAGTTTTAGGTTCCAAGAACTGTTACTCTAAGAGTCTGGGATCAAGCTTAACTTTAACGAAGGAGTAGGTACTCCACCATCTCTGAAACAAAAGCAAGAGAACTTCAGGTACAGAGAGAAAGCAATAGAGTAGCAGATTATCCAGTACATGGGAGTGGGAACACTGAGAAAAATGTCCTTAGGCAGGTAGAGAGGTGGCCATTGAGAGGAATGCATGAAGCTGCTGATTTTGACCATATGAAAAGTACTCTTGGGAAAAAAAAAAAAGAAAATTACTCTCAAGATCCCAGGAACAACAGAGGAGGTAATGTGGGTAGCTGGGTTATAGAGATAAATTTTCTGCAGTTGGGATGGGAGGTGGGATGGGGTAATGGGGCAGAAACCAGTGGAGTAAGAATAGTATCATGCCATTTCACCCATAAGTGGGATTACTACTGAGACACTTGAGTATATTAGCCATAATTCATTTTGTGATATACTCTACAACTGGATTTAGCTAGATCAGTATGTTGTAACATTATGTTTAAGAATTACTATTCTTCCAGGGTGCTTGGGTGGTGTGGTTGGTTAAGCATCTGACTCTTGGTTTTGGCTCAGGTTGTGATCTCAGGGTTGTGAGGTTGAGCCCCGTGGTAAGCTCTGTGCTCAGGATGGAGCCTGTTTAAGATTCTATCTCCCTCTCTCTCTGCCTCTCCTCCCTGTGCTCTCTCTCTCTCAAATAAATAAATAAATCTTAAAAAGGGAGTTATTACTTTTTCTAGCAGCATTATCAACAATAGCCAAACTGTGGAAAGAGCCCAAATGTCCATTAACAGATGAATGGATAAAGAAGATGTGGTATATATACACAGTGGGATATTACTCAGCCATCAAAAAGAATGAAGTCTTCCCATTTGCAGCAAGATGGATGGAGCTAGAGTGTATTATGCTAAGTGAAATAAGTTAGAGAAAGACAAATACCATATGATTTTACTTATATGTGGAATTTAAGAAACAAAACAGATGAACATGTGGGAGGGGGAAATAAGAAAGAGAGGGAAACAAACCATGAGACTCTTAAAGATAGAGAACAAACTGAGGGTTGATGGAGGGAGGTGAGTGGGGGATGGGCTAGATGGGGGATGGGTATCAAGGAGAGCACTTGTCATGTTGAGCACTGGGTGTTGTCTGTAAGTGATGAATCACTGAATTCTACTCCTGAAACCAATAATGCACTGTATGCTAACTAACTAGAAATGAAATAAAAATTTGAGGGAAAAAAAGAATTATTCTTCTTCCAAATTTGCTGCTACCCTCCTGGCAGTACTTGAGCATTTCTCAGGTTTTCCCCTGCGCTTTCCAGAAGTGGAAAAAAGAAGGGACCTAGGACCCAGTGGAAGACTGGGTTTGAATCCTGTGTGCCTGAGTGGGAGTCTCAGGCTTGAAAACGGAGGACTAAAATCAATCCCGACTTGTGAGAGCCAGCAGCGGTGTGCTGTGAATGCTAAAAGATGCCAACATGTGCAGCAGTCCCATTCCAGGTCTCAAAATTAGAGTCTCCTACGACGTACGGTGCCTCTTATAAGACACTCATAGATGATTCACACTCACTCCCACCTCTAAATGGCCCCTCAGCCGCTCATCACCCAGGGGTGACTCCCTCTGCTCCTGTTTCTCCTTGAGCATATCAGACTGCAGCTATCTTCATATATGTCACATGTCATGATTTACTTGATGACACGTTTCTGGAGTGATGCTGGAACATATACCCGCGCAGAACTTCTCACGGGTGTGACGTTACCCAGGGCCCTAGTCAGGGATCTGGCATTTGAGCTTAGAGTCTATTTCTAGGCATCAAAGAGTCCTTAACGGACTGTAAATAACCTCCTATTTCCTTTACGTTTTAGTCTAGTAGTAAAGAAACATGAAACATTAGTGGACGCAAGTTGTTAGTGGGCAGTCTAGGAGAAGGACCGGTGAGCCTGTTCCTTTAACTTTGCCCTAAGTGCCTCTGGACTTATAATACCCCATCTGAAACCTCACTGATTTTGATTTTCTCTAATTACCAGTGAAAAAGTAGAGATTTCACTTTTTGCTATCTCTCTGCTGTCTTACTTATGACATTTAATTTGATATCACAGAATCCTGAAAGTAAATATCATTAGTATTTATTATTACTGTAACACCCCAAATGACAATATTCTACTTATTTTGTTTCCTTGAACTGTCGCCAAAGATGTCCATTAATACTAATTTTGCCACACTTTTTGATGCATCCCACAGACACTTACGCATCTTCTTTGAGGAGACTCTAACTCTGCCCGTGTGGCATATGTTCCAATAAGAACAGAAAAGGAAACTAGCAAAGATGACATCTATATAAGCCAAAATCTTTTAGTCTACAAGGAAAAAACATACAAAATCATTTCAACAGTTGATTTAAATGTTTTTAAAAAGTATACTTTTAAACATTAAAAATAGAAACCACATAGGCAAATTAAAAAGTTCTCACATCCTAGCATTTGAGTCACAGTTGACTTGTAAAATAAACTTTTCAGTAGTTCCAGACAATCATTAAATATGCACGGAGGGAGAAATTCTGTATGTACATACATGTGTATCAAATTTCCAAATTTGTAAAATGGAGATATCTCATGTGAATAGATTAAAAAATCCAAAGGATTCCATTAGCTTAAAAATACTGTTTTTAGCAAAGAAAGCAATCTTTCTTTTTACACAGCAACTAATTTGATCTCACCAATGGACTCACCATCCCATCAGATTATTCTCTGTGTGGCCAAGCAGGATCCTTATAATGTTCAGGAGGCGGCGCACATAATCATCACCATAAATAGCTAATTAACACTTCACGAAATCAAATGGTACCTAAAGCATCTAAGTTATACCCTTAAGTATACTGTATATATTTAGGAGGGGCAATATGGTCTAGAAATGGCTAAAGGAAATATTAAAAAAAAACTTTATTAGAGAAAATTTTTTTTGACTTGGGCGTGAGGGGCTATTTTGTGTTGAGCTGAGTGGCTGAGCCCAGGAGAGCATGGATGTGAGTCCCTGTGGGAGCCTGAAACCTTGCACCCCACCTTCACCCCAGCAGTGACTGTGCTCTCCAGCCAAGGAGATGGACCCTTCATTCAGGCCTAGCAGCAAAGGTACTAGGAAATTTCAGGTGGAAATACAAAGGCATAGCCAAACCTCAACTAACTCAAACTAAACATTTTGGACACTAATGAGTCCAAGCACAGAGTTGTTGTGGCCTTGGAAAACCACTGCAGATACAGAAATGACAAGAGTATGGTTCCTTGAGTGCAGGGATTGAGGACTCTTTCATTAACCGCTAAATTCCCAGGTCCTAGAATAGTACCTGGTATAGAACAGGGATTCAATAGATATTTGATGACCAAATCTCTACTTCCTACATAATAACCAATTTGGCCCCACTGATAGGGATTATAAATAGTATATTTGGTGTGTACATATCAAATATCTGAGACATGATGATCACCCAGCAATCTCAGACACACAGACATATTGGGCATCTATTTATTTAATTAATTGTTTTAAGAAATTAATCTTAATACAATGGGAAAAGGACAATCTCTTCAATAAATGGTGTGGGGAAAAGCGGACAACC
>NW_028051138.1:0-405 GCF_054177405.1 Leptonychotes weddellii
AAGGGAAAATGGAGCGGTGACTGGAGCTTGGTTTCTGATTTTAAGGAATGGGAGACAAGTGAATTGAAAGAGCAGTGTTGATGCTGACATGGTGCTCCGTGCCCAGTGAGTGAAGGTTTGAAGCCCGGACTTGGAAGCGTTGGTGTTCAGGGAGGATGTTGTCCGAGTTTCCAGCACATCGAGTCACTTGGCTGGTGTGCCTAATCGGGCAGTTCCTGCCTTCCTTAGGGCAGCTTGGAAGTGGCTTAAAACCCTAGGGCATTTGTGGAGTGGTCTGGATGGGACACCTGTGTGGGCCAGTGTAGACACCACTCAGGGAATTCCAGAGCTAACGATGAGCACATCTGTGAGGCTGGAGTTGGCTTCTCTGTGAGAGGCATTGATCTGGAGTGGAAAGAAGTCGCT
>NW_028051139.1:0-405 GCF_054177405.1 Leptonychotes weddellii
GGCGCTGACTTGATCCTCCCTTGGTCCCAGGAGGTGCCTTATCTGGCTCCCCAGTTACCAGGCGTCTGTTTGAATGGAGAAGTTTCACAGGCCACCGTGGGTGTTGGGGACAGGGAGGGGGCCCGGCCCTCCCAGAGCCTCTGTGCAGGCTTTCTCCTAGAGGCGGCTGGGGGGTAGAAAGCCTGGCTGGTCCCACGCCGCCCCGTCTGGCCCTGACCCGGCAGAGGCCTGGGCTCCCATCCCACCGGGCCTGGAAACCTGGGCTCTGGCTTTTTCTTTGTGGCCGGCCAGGAAGACGCCCGCCCAGTTCGATGCACCAGCTCGTGGAGGCGGAGGGGCCCACGCGAGCTCCCCCGTGTCCCACCTGGTGGTGGTTTCTTTGAGTGTTGTGTTTGCTGCTGGCCC
>NW_028051140.1:0-405 GCF_054177405.1 Leptonychotes weddellii
AATATGAACTGTTTGTCATTGTAGAATCATAAGGAAGGAAAGGTTGCCAACAGAGTATACAGAATTATTTCTGGAAGATGATTTTTACTTTTTCAAATATCTCCAATAGTAGATACATTTTATATTATTCTCAGGAAACTTTAGTGTTCATCGTTGTTAATTTTTGTTTTAGATTTAAAAAATTTTAAGTAATCTCTATACCCGATATGGGGTTTGAACTCACAACGCTGAGATCGAGAGTCACACACTCTTGCGACTGAGCCAGCCAGGCGCCCCCATAGTTCTTAAATTTAACATGTGAATTCTTTCATATCTGAAATTCAGAAATACTGGTGATTTGATTTTTTTTTGTCCCTTTCTTCTTTCCTCCTGTGAATATTGGGTCCTGCTTGATGATCATACATG
>NW_028051141.1:0-405 GCF_054177405.1 Leptonychotes weddellii
GGCGCCTGGGTGGCTCAGTTGGTTAAGCGACTGCCTTCGGCTCAGGTCATGATCCTGGAGTCCCGGGATCGAGTCCCGCATCGGGCTCCCTGCTCGGCAGGGAGTCTGCTTCTCCCTCTCCCACTCCCCGTTTGTGTTCCCTCTCTCGCTGTGTCTTTCTCTGTCAAATAAATAAATAAAATCTTTTAAAAAAAAAAAAAAAAAAAAAAGATTATAAAGTTCTGCTTTGTGGCAGCTGTGTCAGGACCCATGTCATGCACTTGACTGGCTCGGTATCCTGTCTTATGGCAGAGGGTACGGCCAAAGACGCTGAGGCCTTTGCGGGTGGTTTAAGTAACGCGCACGGGGCTAACTCACCAGATTGAAAGGTAGTGTGGAATACTTTGGCAATTTATGTCTAACATA
>NW_028051142.1:0-405 GCF_054177405.1 Leptonychotes weddellii
CTGGGTGGCTCAGTCGTTAAGCGTCTGCCTTCGGCTCAGGTCATGATCCCAGGGTCCTGGGATCGAGTCCCACATCGGGCTCCCTGCTCGGCAGGAAGCCTGCTTCTCCCTCTCCCACTCCCCCTGCTTGTGTTCCTGCTCTCGCTATTTCTCTCTCTGTCAAATAAATAAATAAAATCTTTAAAAAAAAAAAAAAAAAAGAAAGGGATGCCCCAGCTCATGGGAGAGTTCTAGCACTTGAGAGAGTTGGGGGCAACAGTAACTACAAAGATTGGGGAGTTGGTTGTCTGTCGTTGACTGCGGTGGTAACTCTGAAGAAAGAAGATAACAGGTTCATGTCAGTGAAGAATGAGAAGGTCAAGGGTCCTCCATGCCGGCATAGGTAGAGAGACTCCCATCTGCTGC
>NW_028051143.1:0-405 GCF_054177405.1 Leptonychotes weddellii
TTCTGGAGACTTAAACCAAGACAGTTGGTTGAACTGGAAATGGTCTTAGAAAACAGACCCACAAATGGATCTGGAACCTGAGAGTTCACTGGGCAGAAGGTAACGAGAATCCTTTGTTGGCAGTAAGTGAGATGGTGAAAACCCTTGGTGCTGGAGAATATAGACTCTCACCTGTGAAGGACTGAGATGGGGTACTGGTGGAAAGGGATGCCCCGGCTCATGGGAGAGTTCTAGCACTTGAGAGAGTTGGGGGCAACAGTAACTACAAAGATTGGGGAGTTGGTTGTCTGTCGTTGACTGCGGTGGTAACTCTGAAGAAAGAAGATAACAGGTTCATGTCAGTGAAGAATGAGAAGGTCAAGGGTCCTCCATGCCGGCATAGGTAGAGAGACTCCCATCTGCTGC
>NW_028051144.1:0-405 GCF_054177405.1 Leptonychotes weddellii
GTTCATCATCAAGAGAATGCAAATTCAAATCACAATGAGATACCACTGCATGCCTATTGGAAAATCCAAAATTTCAAAGGCTGTTCCTATCAGGTGTTGGTGAGGCCGTGGAGAAACTGGAATTCTCATCTCCTGCTGTTAGGAATAGAAATAGCACAGCCTCTTCAGAAAATGGTTTGCAGTTCAAAAAAATTTTTTTAAAATATTTTTCTATTTATTTATTTATTTATTTATTTATTTAATTTTTTGATGTAGTGTTCCATGATTCATTGTTTGCGTATAACACCCAGTGCTCCATTCAGTGCATGCCCTCCTTAATACCCATCACCAGGCTAACCCATCCCCCCACCCCCTTCCCTCCAGAACCCTCAGTTTGTTTCTCACAGTCCATAGTCTCTCATGGTT
>NW_028051145.1:0-405 GCF_054177405.1 Leptonychotes weddellii
TCCCCCTTCACTGAATTTTATTTAGGGGAAATTTTTTCTTATGAGAAAATTTTTTTTTTTTTTAAAGATTTTATTTATTTATTTGAGAGAGAGAGAATGAGAGACAGAGAGCACGAGAGGGAAGAGGGCAGAGGGAGAAGCAGACCCCCTGCTGAGCAGGGAGCCTGATGCGGGACTCGATCCCGGGACTCCAGGATCACGACCTAAGCCGAAGGCAGTCACCTAACCAACTGAGCCACCCAGGCGCCCCTCTTATGAGAAAATTTTTAACCTTTCCAACTTCAGTAACATGGAGCAGGTAGTCATTTACAATTGCTGAATGAAAAATATCTCTGGATATGAAAAGAAACCTATACATCTGACAAGTCTGACAAGGCCTTTGAATATTTGATACATTGTGTATAT
>NW_028051146.1:0-405 GCF_054177405.1 Leptonychotes weddellii
ACGGCAACAGGCCCCTCCCCCAGAAGATCCGCAAGAACAGCCAGCCAAGACCAAGTTTACCGATCAATGAGAACGGCTGAACTCCAGCGCTAGGGAAATACTGCATATAGAATTCATGGCTTTTTCTCCCTGATTCTTTAGTTGTTCAAAGTTAATTTTTGTAATTTTCTTTTTCTTTTTCTTTTTTTTGAAGTTTTTTTCCCCTTTTCCAACCAATATCTTATCAATCCCTTTTTAAAAAATCTTTTTTATTTTTCATTTTTAGAGTGATATTCTATCCCTTCATAGTAGTTAACTTTATTTTTGGTATATATATATAAGTTGTTCTCTCTTTAAAATTTTGAGATACAGTTTCTTTTAACAGACCAAAATATACCCTAAATCTCTAGTGTATGGCTTTGTTCT
>NW_028051147.1:0-8991 GCF_054177405.1 Leptonychotes weddellii
AATTCCTCATATCAGTGAGATCATATGATACATGTCTTTCTCTGTTTGACTTATTTCACTCAACATAATACCTTCCAGTTCCATCCACGTCGTTGCAAATGGCAAGATCTCATTCCTTTTGATGGCTGCATAATATTCCATTGTATATATACCACATCTTCTTTATCCATTCATCTGTTGATGGACATCTTGGCTCTTTCCATAGTTTGGCTATTGTGGACATTGCTGCTATAAACATCGGGGTGCACGTACCCCTTCGGATCCCTACTTTTGTATCTTTGGGGTAAATACCCAGTAGTGCAATTGCTGGATCATATGGTAGCTCTATTTTCAACTTTTTGAGGAACCTCCATGCTGTTTTCCAGAGTGGCTGCACCAGCTTGCATTCCCACCAACAGTGTAGGAGGGTTCCCCTTTCACCGCATCCCCGCCAACATCTGTCGTTTCCTGACTTGTTAATTTTAGCCATTCTGACTGGTGTGAGGTGAAAGGATTCACTTTTAAAATCCAATCTGATGCGGTTATTTAAACAAATCCCCTCCCCTAGTTTATTGCATATTATTTAAATGTTTACAATTTTAAATGTAAATTGTTACAGAAAATCAGTGAACAGAATTCTGCAGGAGTGGTTGGGATCATTGCTTGTGTGAAAACAAATCAAAGGCGTACACATTTTTGATTATATGCTTTGTTCCTCTGTGAAAAAATTTGATTAAATAATGAATTTCTGAATTGATACTGACAATTTAATATGAGAAAGTTTCTGACACACTATATTGTGCCCCAAGTAATATCAAATTGAGGTACACACTCAGTCAGCTATCAAAACAGAGTACAAACTGCTGCTCTGTGCCGAATTCCTTTTCAGAATTCTTCTTTTCCTCTGAGGGTGCAAGCTTAGTTCCTTAAATAACATTTGTAATGAATTCAAATTAGTATGTCAAATATTTATTGGAGTATTTATTGGCATTGCATTATTAATGTTCCTTGGATAGCTATGATTTTTGTTATAAAATTGCACCTAGTGTTGCTATTAGGTCACCTTCACCTCTTTTCTCCCTTTCTGAAGTAGTGTCAGTCTGCTCATAATGAAGCTGTAAAATCTTAAACTTCTGATTCTGCTGCTATACATAAAGGTTTGATTTTCCTTATGTAAAACATGCTGTCCTCTATAATATCCCACTCTGTTCATTAAAAATGAGATAATTTAAACAATATACTTTAATGTATATATAACTATTAATTGCTCTTTTAAAAATATATTTATACCCATTCTAAGCATTAAGATCAGCTACTCCATGTGAAAGTTTATAGGCTGTAATAGATTTATTATGAATACTCCAAATGCCTTCTTTAATAAACAATTAAATATTGAATGTAACATCTATCAATTTTAATCAAGTCTTATGGCTCCCAGAAATGTTTTTTCTACTTCCATTCACAACAGAGGATATGTAGTGGCAAATCTATTTGTTCATACACACTCAATGAAGTTACATGGTTACAATACATAAAATAGTTTGATATAAAATTATTTTTAATAAAACCATGTTGATACATTTTATACTTTAACCCTCCTATACTGGTAAGCCTGTTAAGACCAGGTGTCCAAAGTCTCAGCGAAATACACATTTCATCCCCTTTCCCTGCATTGGAGCATTGCAAATTAGAGGTGAAAAAACCAAATGAAACCTAAATGCTCTGCTATCTTTCTTCCTGAATTTAAACTCCTTGACGTTCTCTCCTTTGAGCTTCAAGTTGTTAGAAAATGAGACACAGAACATAAAATATAGGCCACTGGACTTGACAGACCCACAGGGCACAACTAAAAATTGTGCTTCCTTTATCCCCCTCATCTTTCTTGCCAAATGAACATTCCTCCTACCTGACCCCCCACACACACTTTTTTTTTGCAGCTTCTGTCTGAAAGAGATAGTGTCTCTCTTTCCATTTGGCATAGAGCTGTCAGGTCCTACTAACTTTTGAAAATTTTCCTGTTCTAATTAGTTTCATTTTTGAATCGTTACTCTAACACTTTTATACTTTATGGAAGATTTTCTCTACACAGGTCCCCTTCCTCTTTGCCTGGATTCCTTCATTAGGATATTGAGTTGGTCTGAGTATGACATAAAACCAACAAGTCAAGGGGAATTAAATTAAAACTTTAATATCTTAAATACTAAAACTTATATAATGGGCAACCAATGTGGTTAATTTATAACATCACCTATTCCCATAAAAAATATTCCAAAAAGACAGCACAGTTTAAATCAAGATTTTAAAAGATATGTTCAGAACACTAAATGTGTTATTGGTATTTATATATCTCAAATTTTAGGTCATTGTATTGAAAGACATTGACTGTTAACCTTACATCTTTTCTAGAATAAAGTAGGCTATATACAAAGAAACTAAATGGATTAAGGATCCTCAAATTGTGTAGCAAAATATTCATTTTCTTTCAGATATAAGCCAGTTTTCAATAGTGAATTATGGTGAGCACTAAGAGAACAAAGTTAAGAACAATGGCTGCTAACCCTAATTAATGAAGCAATGAGATTGGGGTGAATATGGATTCATGGGTCCATGTATATATTTTGTCTTCCTTTTTTGGGGAGAGCTGGTGACAAAATGGGAATGACTTCCTTACTCTACCTTAAAGTTTATCATATGCTTAATGGTGATGATTATTCAGTAAGTGCGTGTTTAGTGCATTAAGCACAAGCTAAATGTAATTTAGCACAATACCTTTGAGGAAAAATACTTTGATTAAATGATTATGATACATCAGAGTCATTTCTTTTCTCCCAGTAAGAGTAAATTGGCATCTGTAAGAATTGGAAAAATAATAAAAATATGTGTAACTGTGTGACCTTATGCTACGTGTTAAGAGAATAAATGACATAAAGAACAGGAGACAGAAAACACACATTCAATGTGATTATTAGTATCATGAAGAAATCTTGGAATTTGTTTGTAATTATACTATCAATAAGCCTACGGGTTAAGTGGGTATATACATCTGATTTTAATATTTTACTTTTTCCTTACAATACACTTGATATGTGATTTCATACTTAATAAGATGGGGTGAGTGTGTGTCTGTGTCTGTGTGTGTGTTTGTATGTAACCTTGCTTATCCCTTCAGTGCTCCCCTTGTTTTAAACAAAATTTTAAGAGCAGAATCCAATTTCAAGTTTATAATCACAAACAAAATATTTACTCAAAGTGTTTAAACGAATCTGTATTTTTGAAAGAACCACTCTAAATTACTTTCGTTGATACTTCCACATTTACATAAATCAGAGCAATTCATACCTCTGCTTCTTTGTCAAATAAAAAACTCTAATGATCAATTTATTTATTCATTAACCCCAATTTTTTTTATTGAATTTGTACTATGGACAAGCAAAATTCAAAATACACTAATTCTTTCCAATTTAGATTTAAAGATAATTTTGTTCTTGTTTTTATGACAAAAGACAAATGTTCCTGACCTGCCTATCATTACTAGTTCCTTTGTCTCTGCAGTAATATTCTTGAACTAATTCTTCTCCAAATACTGGTGATTGGATGATGACATGAATGTGATATATTTTTCAAATTTACCACTGCATCATTTTGCCAGAGGAACTGATATGTAATGTGTTTCTACAGTCTCTGATATTATTACCTATTATTTGATGGAAAATGAAAACATCGTGTGCAGAGAATGGAATGAGAAAGTAGAACAAATTGTTAGACAAGTATCACATGTAAGATGTATTTGGAATTGATCATAGTACCGTTCATTCCCTTAATCCAGTGATCATAAATTGGGTGATTTTTCTAAGCTCCTTAGCGTCACAACCATTTAGTTGACAAGTTTTGAAATTTTTTGTTCTGTTTATTGATTTCCAATGGAATTCCCACTTAACTGATGAATGTGAACCTACACTAAGGAAAGATGTTTTTCTCCCCCTTCCAAGGTGAATCTAATAATAGTTTTGCTCCAAAAACACAGGTCAAGGATGAAGAGGAGGAAATAGTCTTTACACTTATATAAAATACAGTTAATAGTATAAATGAAGCAACTACATAGATTTGTAGATGATTATAATAATAGTAACAAAAGAGTTGAGGCTATTATTCCATAGGTATGGCAAATTCTTGCCTCATAATAACTTTACATGTGTCTCAGAAGACTTGTATCCATATTTACTAATTAGATATACCTTTTGTAAAAATGTTTCACAAGTGCAGAGAGGTTTTTGTGATTTTCCAGAGGTTTTACAGAAAGTTTGCACATATTAAAAAACAAAATCTCTCCTTAAGCAAATAGCTTGGGAGGATTAATATGTGGGAAAACAATTACACCTTTATTCCAACAAACTCCTATAATTCAAACCTGCCTCATGAATCCAACATAATTGGAAATACTTTGCATAGACCTATGGATTCCTACCTTTTCAAAACCATGTAATGGGGGCAAAGAGCAAAAGATACGGAAAGACAAAAGCAGTAACAGAAAGCCAAAAAGTGCCCATCAAATCACAGGGTATTTCACTGTTCAGGAAATGTAGAATAAATATGGATTCACCATAAAGATACTTGAGTGAAATAACCAAGAGAATACTTCACTCATACTAGTTTCCCTGACATCCTCTGACAAAATTTGTCAGAAATAACTTTCATGTAAAATGCACCAAGTTAATTTGTGTAGTAAACAACATTCTTCTAAATTAACTTTCTTTTTTTAAAGATTTTACTTATTTGACAGAGAGAGAGAGACAGCGAAAGAGGGAACACAAGCAGGGGGAGTGGGAGAGGGAGAAGCAGGCCTCCCGCAGAGTAGGGAGCCCGATGTGGGGCTCGATCCCAGGACCCTGGGATCATGACTGAGCTGAAGGCAGAAGCTTAATGGCTGAGCCACTCAGGTGCCCTGTAAATTAATTTTCTTAAAAATATTTTGTTTTAACCTTCCTGTATGTCTACATAAGAACATAAGAACACAATTTGAAAATAAAATTTTGCAGGTACATATTTGTCTAGGTAATTGGAATCATGTTAAATTTGGAGAATGTAAATTCAAATATACTTTGGTTTTGATTAGACCACCTGCAGGGCTGGCTTCATGAGCATGAGACCTGTGCAGTGGTACAGGGATTCATGCTCTGAAGGTCTAATGCTCCTGGTCTAATGCTCTACTGTCTCCTCCTTGGAATTCTTAATAAATTTATCTTTGAACTTTTGTGCTATAAGTTCAATGGGACAATGGAGCATGTGTGAGAGCAGAAAAGATACACGCATTATGTATTTATTGCTGTTCCTTGCTGCCCTATTCACATAGAATGTCCAATGTCCCAAGAGCATAAAATTACAGGGGCTCCTGGGTGGCTCAGTCGTTAAGCATCTGCCTTCGGCTCGGGCCATGATCCCAGAGTCCTGGGATCGAGCCCCGCATCGGGCTCCCTGCTCAGCGGGAAGCCTGCTTCTCCTTCTCCCACTCCCCCTGCTTGTGTTCCTGCTCTCACTGTGTTTCTCTCTGTCAAATAAATAAATAAAATCTTTAAAAAAAAAAAGAGCATAAAATTACAGTAGATTCATGATGCATCTAGGTTCAATAAGACTCTAAGCAAGTGCAAAGGAAGCTTGTTTAAATTGACTATTGATTAAAGGAAAGCAATGACCGCCTTAAGAGGTTGCAACTTTCACTTTGAACAAGAATTCCTTCAAATGCAAAAAAAAAAAAAAAAGTCATTGGTGTTCTAAGAAACATAACCACTCAAGAAATCCTATCATATCATTTATTTATTGTATTACTCCCTGTATTATCCAACCACTTACATAGAAAATGATAACACAGAAGGAAAGGGAAATATAAGGCAGCCCACATTTCCTTTTCCTTTCAATCCTTATTCATCAGTAAGCCACATGTAGAGAGTGTTGGTAGAATGTGCACATGTCAAAAAGTAATAATCAACTGAGTTAGTTTTGCAGTGTTTCCACTGTCTGTTAAGAACAAAATACAAATGCATGTATGCAGTACAAAAAAAACCAAATTGTGTAATTTCATATGTGATTTAGATGCCCTTATATTTGAATTTTAACCCAGTATTGTACATCATATAAAGAGGAATGGAAAATTTATGCTAAAATATTTAAAATTTTATTTTTTATTTAATTAGATTAAACATCAAATAAAACCCACCATGTCCAGATGTCCAGTTGTGTGTGAAAGAGAGATGTATAAAAAAAAGGAAAGCACTTCAAACTATAGTACCTTTAACGGTAGTTTTTTTTTTTTTTCCTACTTTTTGAACAAGGGGTCCAGCACCTTCATTTTGCACTGGGCCCTGTGAATTATGTGGCTAGCACTTACGACCTCATCTGTTAGCCTCCACTGTTAGGACTCAAGTGAGAATCCCACATGCTTGAAGACAAGTCCTCCCTTGACTTCCATGCTTTTTTTGACTAAATCAAGGGAGATCCAAAGTGCTTCAAATGGGGAAGAAGCTAAGAGTCAACTACTGGTTAGCTGGACTCCACACAGCCAATGTGAGTGTTCTGTGAGCCTCACCCATCTTGAATGACCACCACTCCTCGTCCCCTACCTTGCACTAACAGATTTCCCTGTATGATCTGCCTTGTGGAGTAGTAATCTCCTATTAGTTTTAATTCATGTTTAAAACTTAATTTTAGGGCTCCTTCCTTATCCCCCCATTCTAATCCCTACAATGGTCTATACACTTACTTTTCTTTTTTTTTCTAAAAATATTTTAATGAAAAAGTTATCTCTCTGTAAACATTTCATTATACTACAAATGAAACATTTGAATCCATTGCAGACCACCTCTTAAGTCTTAAAAATCAGGGTAAAACATCGAAATTTAAAAGTAATCTTGAATATTATATAGGCTAACAATCCTTATACATTAATTGATGTCTCAAGTAGTTGAATAATTCGCAAGTATACATGTTCTTTTCTAATCCCATCTACTCCTCTCCATAACTGCTGAGCTTAACTGCTCTAACTACTAAAACTGTAAAGTAGAATTCATGTTTGGTAACTGAAAAATAGTCTCCTTCCTCAAATTCTTCTGGCATTATTCCCTTTACTTTCTGGTCCTGAAAACTGGGTCTTTTCAGAAGATACTGCTTTCCATTAATTACCGTAAGTGGTAGCCTCTTTTGTTTCCATAACCCTTTGTACCAGTAGGACTGTAAATGGGGTAGTTTGTCTTAGACCATTCTCTTCTTATCTTCCCTACTGACCTAACATATAATTAGACTTGTCCCACCACTTTCCCTCCTTTTTGCAGTACTCCACAGATCTCTCTCCTGCTTTATCTTTTGAAGATTTTAGCTCTAGGATCATTTTCACCTTCTCTAACACAACATCACTCATGTACTAATTGCTGGTTATTTAATCCATGTTGTCAATAAGACCCTTTCTAATAAGCTTGTTCTCCTTCCACTTTAGCCACTCATCTTCCCTATGGTCATCCTACGCGAGGCATTGTCATTACAAGTATGGTAATTTGACTTCCTATATAGTATTGATTTAAAGTATCTCATTCCAAAGCCACTACCTTCTATCTTCCAAGCTCACTCACTCTAGGAAAACTCTCAATTATCCTTGGTCTCTACCAAGGAATCTGCCGATCTAACAACCTTTTCTTTCTCATCTACCTCTTCGACCAACCTGAATTCCATACCTAATTATTATTAACTCCCTAACATAATTCCCGGACATCCTTGCTCCAAGTATTACATGTTATGGAGATATTAAGTCATTTTATTCTGAATCAATATCTATAATCAAATAATTTTCTACAAAATTTTGATGTGTTTTAAAAACACAATTTATGGCTTGATCTTTTTAAAAGTTGTAAGGAAACTAGGAAGCTCTGGAAAGAGTAAATATGCAAGATTTAGTTATGAATTGACCCATTTATAAAATCGTATTCAATTAATATTCAAATTATATCAATGGGAGGGGCGCCTGGGTGGCTCAGTCGTTAAGCATCTGCCTTCGGCTCAGGTCATGATCCCAGGGACCTGGGATCGAGCCCCACATCGGGCTCCCTGCTCCGTGGGGAGCCTGCTTCTCCCTCTCCCACTCCCCCTGCTTGTGTTCCCTCTCTCGCTGTGTCTCTGTCAAATAAGTAAATAAATAATCTTTAAAAAAAAAAGTAAAAAGAGGTCTCAGTAAAATGTGTATGAAAGTAAAATAATGCTGTGACAAAAAATGTTACTTCTGCATTCAGGTCTGCACACTGCATCTTCATTTGCCGAGTTCAGCATGCAGAGTAGTGCAATCTAATCAAAAGAGTGCTGGATTTCAAGTCAGCAGACATTGATGCTACCATAAGCTTTGGGTGTAAAAATACCAATCTGTAAAAATTATATAATATCATCACCTTTTACACTTATTTTAAAAATAAATAATATAGGTCAACTAATCTTTGACAAAGCAGGAAAGAATGTCCGATGGGAAAAAGAGAGTCTCTTCAACAAATGGTGTTGGGAAGATTGGACAGCCACATGCAGAAGAATGAAACTGGTCCATTTCCTTACACCATACACAAAAATAGACTCAAAATGGATGAAAGATCTCAATGAGAGACAGGACTCCATCAAAATCCTAGAGGAGAACACAGGCAGCAACCTCTTCGACCTCAGCCGCAGCAACTTCTTCCTAGAAACATCGCCAAAGGCAAGAGAAGCAAAGGCAAAAATGAACTATTGGGACTTCATCAATATAAAAAGCTTTTGCACAGCAAAGGAAATAGTCAACAAAACCAAAAGACAACCGACAGAATGGGAGAAGATATTTGCAAATGACATATCAGATAAAGGGCGAGTATCCAAAATCTATAAAGAACTTATAAAACTCAACACCCAAAGAACAAAGAATCCAATCAAGAAATGGGCAGAAGACATGAACAGACATTTTTCCAAAGAAGACATCCAAATGGCCAACAGACACATGAAAAAGTGCTCAACATC
>NW_028051148.1:0-405 GCF_054177405.1 Leptonychotes weddellii
GCCAGTAGCACTCCCCTTCCCAACAGATTGTGACAACCAAACTTTGCCAAAGTCCCCTGGGGGGCAAAATCACCCCCCAGTTGAGAACTGCTGCCATACAGCACTTCATCCTATGTAAATACCATCCTTTACTTACAGATCTGTGTCATTAGATGTATATGTTATTTATAGTTATTCTCTGTCATAAATAATGCTGGGATGGACATCTCTGGGTTTTTTTTTTTAAGATTTTAATTGTTTATTTGTCAAAGAGAGAGCCAGAGCGTGCACAAGCGCAGGGAGAGCAGTAGGCAGAGGGAGAAGCAGACTCCCCGCTGAGCAAGGAGCCTAATGCGGGACTTGATCCCAGGACCCTAGGATCATGACCTGAGCTAAAGGCAGATGCCTAACGACTGAGCCACCCAG
>NW_028051149.1:0-405 GCF_054177405.1 Leptonychotes weddellii
ATTCTTTTATATCAAGGTACAGGTAAAATTGTGTACATTGTTGATCAACTTTTAATAAAATGGTAGGAAGTCCTTAATGAATTTGTGTCTAATCTCCTTTTTAAGACTGGAATTTTGGCCATAAAGTTCTCCAGGAGCAAGGCTGATCCTCTGTGGCAAGATGTGGTAGATAAGGAATGAGTCAGATCTGCACCCTGTGTGCCCAGGCAAGGTGCAAGGACCGAGAGGGTGATACAGGTAAAGAGGCAGATTCCAAAGACACAGCTGCGTGCTAAAGGACATGAGAATGTTCAAAGATGGCGCAGGTAACAAACGATGTTGGGAAGTCTTGAGAGGTGGAAAGAGAACAATGATGAGGGATCAGGTGGCAGTAATAATAGGGGGTGTCAGATGAGCTGCTGGGCC
>NW_028051150.1:0-405 GCF_054177405.1 Leptonychotes weddellii
AGTGAGGCATAGCAAAGTTAATTAAGGAACTTCCTTATAGTCATACAACTCGGAAGGAGTAGAGCTAGGATTTGCTTGCACTAAGTCAAAGTAATGGATGGTTGCAATTAATGAAAGCAATGACTTTATAAAGGAGTTCCCCATTAGTCAGCTCTGGTTGTTCTGAACCACTTTAGGGTCTAGAACCTCACTAAATTTCCCTCTAGAAAAGCATGTACCCAATTTCAGAGGGTCCACAGACTCCCCCAAAGCTCATTAATGAGATCCAGATAACCCTGGTTAAATATTTCTGCTTTGGGAAGATGGCAAAACCAGTATGATTCACCACCTCTCCACTCCAAATCCCACGGTCGCTATTCCCCCAGAGTCAGTGAGTATCACAGGATACTGCAGAGACATCTGGGG
>NW_028051151.1:0-405 GCF_054177405.1 Leptonychotes weddellii
AGAAGATATCCCATGTAAACAAGTAACTAAAAGAAAGCTGGAACAGCTATACCAACATCAGACAAAATATACTTTAAAAGAAAAATTGGGGGGCACCTGGGTGGCTCAGTCATTTGAGCATCTGCCTTCGGCTCAGGTCATGATCCCGGGGTCCTGGGATCGAGCCCCACATTGGGCTCCCTGCTCAGCGGGGAGCCTGCTTCTCCCTCTCCCTCTGCCTGCCGCTCCCCCTGCTTGTGCTCTCTCTGTCTGTCAAATAAATAAAATCTTAGAAAGAAAGAGAGAAAGAGAAAGAAAAGAAAAATTGTTGCTGGAGACAACATTTTACAGTGGTAAAAAGGTCATGAGCCGGGGGCGCCTGGGTGGCTCAGTCGTTAAGCGTCTGCCTTCGGCTCAGGTCATGAT
>NW_028051152.1:0-405 GCF_054177405.1 Leptonychotes weddellii
AAGATAGTAGGAAGGGAAAAATGAAGGGGGGAAATCGGAGGGGGAGACGAACCATGAGAGACTATGGACTCTGAGAAACAAACTGAGGGTTCTAGAGGAGAGGGGGTGGGGGGGTGTGTTAGCCTGGTGATGGGTATTAAAGAGGGCACGTACTGAATGGAGCACCAGGTGTTATACACAAACAATGAATCATGGAACACTACATCAAAAAAAAAAGAGGAAAAAAAATGAAATCTTGCCCTTTGCAATGACGTGGATGGAACTAGAGGGTATTATGCTAAACAAAGTAAGTCAATCAGAGAAAGAAAATTATATGATCTCACTGATATGTGGAATTTAAGAAACAAGGCAGAGGACCATAGGGGAAAGGAGGGAAAAATGAAACAAGATGAAAAAAAAAAAAAA
>NW_028051153.1:0-405 GCF_054177405.1 Leptonychotes weddellii
CCTGAGATGTAAGAAGATCTGGATCTCTACAAAGAGAAATCCCAGGCAGTTGGTTTTGAGGTACGAAGCGGAGAGCTGTGATCCTGCGGGCAGATATCAGAGGATAAACGGCGGCGGGAAGGTGCCTGGCTGTGGGGATCCTACACCGCCGGTGAGTGACAGCCTCACGCGCTGCGGATGGGGCACAGACTTGCAGACCGGTAGCAGAGGGGAAAGGACTTTAGGGCAGCCACCGGGGTGGAAAACCAGACCGGTGGGGTCGCGCGCACACGAACTGCGGCCTCCGAGACGGAAACCCGGTGTGCTGGGGTCCTGCCGGTGAACTGCAACCCCCGGGGTGGAAACCCTGAGTGGCGGAGTTGCACGCGCGAACTCGGAGCGGCTGGTGGTTTTAGAAGCACAAAG
>NW_028051154.1:0-405 GCF_054177405.1 Leptonychotes weddellii
GTATTTGTGATGTGCTTTTCTCTAACTGTAAGTGTGAATGCCTCTTTCTAGCTTTACTTTCTAGAATACTTATCATTTAATATAAGACTCTATACTGTAAACTGTACTGTATGATAGTGCAGTATAATGTGTGTGTGTTTGATGAAGGGTGGGTAATACTGTCATAAGTTTCCAAAATTCAAGCAAATATGCATCCAGTTTCCTCCTGCACAGAAGCAGAGTCTAAT
The DNA here is from genome assembly GCF_054177405.1 of Leptonychotes weddellii. Lineage (NCBI taxonomy): Eukaryota > Metazoa > Chordata > Mammalia > Carnivora > Phocidae > Leptonychotes > Leptonychotes weddellii. The sequence continues at coordinate 228 of NW_028051154.1, forward strand.
GCGTCGGAAGACAACTCTAGCTTTTATATAAGCTTTTTGGACCTGACAGTCATAGATGTCTAAATCATCCACGAATGGACATTACAGGTCTATTGATCCCTTGAAAAATATATGAAATATTTTGTGATTTGTTGTTATCGTATTTTGTGCCTTTTTCTGGGTAGAGAATTTAGAGGAG
>NW_028051155.1:0-405 GCF_054177405.1 Leptonychotes weddellii
TAAAGAATGTTCGGGATTACACAGGAGAGACAAATACGTAAACTGGCAGTGTGGTAAACGCTGTAATAGGGAGTGAGTATGGCGTGCCATAAAAATGTAGAAACACTTATGTGACCTGTCTTGGGGGTGGGACGGGAAAGAGGGGACATCACAGGTTTCTATGAGAACCCAAGAGATGCTTAAATAAGTTTGGGGGAATATGAAAGGGGCAGCAAAGCATTCTGGGAAAATACTGTGTATTAGGTATTTTTGGATACCTAACCCGGCTTGGAGGGAGGGGGCATTGGCAAAGGGAAGGGGTTATCATGGGGTACTGTAGAAATAGAAAATACACTTAAATCGGCTTGAGAAGAGGGCCGGGGAGAGAGGGGTGGTTGCAGGAAAAAGGACATTGTGGGGTACTAC
>NW_028051156.1:0-405 GCF_054177405.1 Leptonychotes weddellii
GCCGCGTCCCCGCTGTTGCTGCAAAGCTCAGTGATCCAAGGGCTTCAGGAAAACGATCTCCACTCAGGGTTAAAACACGAATCCATATACTTTTACGTAATCCCAAACACCCTTTCCCGTGGAATGTCTGCAAAGTTGACAGGTACGTTCTCACTTTAAAAAGTTCCCGTATTTTTTCCAGAGATGTGTCTGCGTGTCACAGCCCCCGGGGGATGTGAGCCTCCGTCAGACTCCCTGGGCTGCCGTGCGGGCGCGGGGCCTTCCACCCGCCCAGCGCTCCTCCCTGTTGGGCTCAGGTCTGCCTGCCGGGCATCCGAGCTGGAGGCCCCATCTCACTGTCCGCCCACAAGCCTGTGTCCAGTGCCGGCCACTGTCCCTGCCCGCGGATGGAGGCGAGGGGACGAG
>NW_028051157.1:0-405 GCF_054177405.1 Leptonychotes weddellii
GAGATCCAAGGGCAGGTCCAAGACCAAAGTCTGTGTTCTTTCTAGCATCTCACCAGCTGCCATTAGTAAACTTGACCCCTGTCATTCTAGACACTGAAAAGCTTTTCTGCTTGCCTTTACTGTTGGATACACATTGCCTAATGGATGGTGGGCATTCAGTTTCCATATTGACTTAATTTATCAGCTGCCTTTTTTTTTTCTCCTATGGGTGGTTACTTATACCTTACAGTGTCATCTATCTTAACTCTGGGCCTTTGCAATAAGAAGCTGGATAAGAGACAAGGAATCCTCTGTGCACAGAGATAAATATATGAGGACAAGAATTGGCTGACCTCACAGGAAACCCTGCATCTCAGTAAAAGTGATGTGGGCATGCTGAGAGAAGAGCCTTTCTGCTTATGAGGA
>NW_028051158.1:0-8991 GCF_054177405.1 Leptonychotes weddellii
TGTTTTCCTGCTCTAAGAGTCCATGTATGGAGAAAGTGCTGAGGCTGTGACTTACAGAATGGGATAGAAGTGTTAGTAATCTTGAAAGTAAAAATGTGGCAGGTAGAAGGCGGGACGTGGTCCAGGTGTGGATAGAAAGGAAGCAGCTGTGATACCTGAACTTTCTGGAACTCAAGTCACTGACTAAAGTTAATTAAAATTACAGAGTGCAGAAGGAACAGCTAGGAGACCATCTTACTGTCGATCTTTTGGAGCTGGAAGAAGGTGAATGGGGAAAATTCTCTTTCACAGATGAGTAAGTGTCCTCTTAAGCTGACAAGTACAGAAATAGGTTGTTCTAACATCCTGGAGGAAAGTGCCAGCAGAATCAAAGTCTTCAAAGCTTAAGAGGACGCTTCAGAAGTGTGGGTGAAGGGGATGGGTGCAACAGGGACTTCATCACAGGCTTTTCTGAGCGACGTAATTAGCACCATATGCAAGTATTACAACAGGACAAAAATGGTTTTGTTCAGGCCCACACAACTTAAAAGTGTTTTTGGAAGCTGAAAGCATTTTCACATCCCTGAAACATGAAATAGGAGATATTGGTATGTAACCTGAAGTTCAATAACTAGACTACGGGAAAACTCACCACCACTGTGTTTTCACTCAGATACCACAAAATTTATCATCCTTGTAACAGTTCTAAGTATGCACCCAGCATAGAGCACCTCAAAACAAAGCAAATATTGAGACATGAAGGGAGAAATTGACTGTAATAGCAGGGGAGTTTAACACCTCACAAACATCAATAGATAGTTCATTTATGCAAAAGATCAATAAGGAAACCGTCCCTTTGAATAACACATTAGACCAAATGGACTTAACAGATATATACAGAACATTGCATCCAAAACCAGGAAACACCTTAGCAAGTGCATATGGAACATTTTCCAGGATAGATCACACTAGGCCATAATTTGAGTCTCAATACATTGAAGACAGAAACCATATCAAGCACTTTTCCCATCACAATGGTATGAAACTAGAAATTACAATTGTAAAAAAACACATGGAGGCTAAGCATGCTATTAAAACCAGTGGGCTGGAGAAATCAAGAAGGAAATACAAAGGAAAATGAACACAATGGTCCAAAATCTGACACATTTTGAAAGCTGTTCTAAAAGGGGCATCAACAGCAAAGCAGGCCTATCTCAAACAAAAATCTCAAAGAATCTAATGTTACACCTAAAGGACTTAGAAAAAGCACAAAGCTAGAAGATCAGAGCAGAAATGATAGAAACTAAAAATAGAAGAGATCAATGAAACCAAGAGCTGGTTCTTTGGAAAGATACAATTGATAAACCTTTAACCAGTCATTAAGTGAACTCCAAAAAAAAAATCAGAACTGACCACAGAAATAAAAATATGAATTGTCATGTCTTATAAAACAAATTGGACAATCTAAGAAATGATCAACTCCCAGCAATTTATCTTCCAAAACTGAATCAGGAAGAAAATCTGAACAGGCCAATTATATACAAACAACAAATTTGATTTAATAAACAACTCCCCAACAGAAGTCCAGGACCAGATGGATTTACAAAGGAATTATACCAAAAATTTAAGGAAAGGTTTTACCTATTCCAAGTACTTGAAGAGGAAAAAATGGTTTCAAATGCATTCTAAGAGACCAGCATTACCTTGGTTCCAAGACCAAAGACACTACAAAAGAAACAAACCGACAATACATGTCAATATCGTTGACCATAGATGCCTCAAGAAAATGCTAGGAAACTGCATTTAGCAATATATTAAAAGGATCATTCATGACCAAGTGGGATTTATTCCAGGGATATGAGGATGGTTCGGTATTTGCAGATCAACATATACCCATTAACAAAATGAAGGATAAAAATTATCAATATACACAGAAAAAGCATCTGACAAAGTTTAACATCCATTCATAAAAACTCTCAAATTTAGAGGAAACGTACCTCAACATAATAAAGGCCATGTGTGACAAACCCACAGCTATTATACTCAATGGACAGACACACACCCACACAGGGCTTTTTCCTCAGAGATCAGGAAAGGACAATGAAGTCCATTCTCACCAGTTTTATTCAATGTAATGAAGTCCTAGCCACAGCAATCAGACAAGAAATAAAAAGGCATCCAGATTGGTAAGAAACTTTCTCTTTTCAGGTGACACGATTCTATATGTAGAAAACCTTAAGAACTCTACCAACAATTGGAAATAGATGAATTCAGTACAGTTATAGGCTACAAAATACAGAAATCAGTTGTTTCTATAATGAAATAAGTCCATTTACAATTGAAAATATGTAGGAACAAACATAACATGGAGGTAAAAGACCTGTACACTGAAAACCACAGAACATTGAAGAAATTGAAAATGACAGATGGAAAGGTGTTCCGTGTACATGGGCCAGAAGAACATTGCTTAAAGTCAATACCCAAAGCATCCCTATCAAAATAACAGCCTTTTTTTTTTACAATCTAAAATACTAAAATTCATAAGGAACCACAAAAGATCCTGAATAGCCAAAGTAATCTTGAGAACAAAGCTGGAGTTCTCACAATCCCAGATTAAGATACACTACATAAAGCTTGAATCAAAATATGGTGGTGCTACAGAAACAGACACTTAGACAAATGGTACAGAAAATCCAGAAAAGAACCCACAAAGGAGGAAAGAATATACAATGGGGGAAAAGATGGCCTCTTCAACAAATGGTGCTGGGAAAACTGGACAGCTACATGCAAAAGAATGAAACTAGATGACTTTCTTACACCATACACAAAATTAAACTCAAAGTAGATTGAATACCTAAGTCCATAAACCTCCTAGGAAATAGGCAGTAAGCTCTGACATCAGCATTTTTCTAGATGTGTCTCCTCAGACAAGAGAAACAAAAGAATGATCTGTTGAGACTACATCAAAATTAAAAGCTTTTGCACAAAGGAAACCAATAAAAAGACAACCTACTGAATGGGAGGAGATCTTTGCAGAGGACATATCTGATAAGGGGTTATTAAAAATATATAGAAAATAACTTCAACACCAAAAAAAATCTGATTAGAAAATGGGCAGAGAACATGAATACGTTTTTCCAAGGATGACAGACATACTGATGGACACGTGAAAAGGTGCTCAACCTCACTGATCAGGGAAATGCAAATTAAAACCATAATGATCACTTTATACCAGCGAGAATGGCTAAGATCAAAGTCTTAGGGAGCATGTGGAGAAAAAGGAATCCTTGTGCACTGTTGGTGGGAATATAAACTGGTGCAGCCACTGTGGAAAACAGTATGGAGATTCTTTAAAAAATTAAAAATACAAATACTGTATGATCCAGTAATTTCACTATTGGGTATTTACCCTCAAAAAAAACAAACACCAATTCAAAGATATACGCACCTGTGTGTTTACTGCAGCATTTGATAGCCAAGATATGGAAGCAACTCAAGTGTCCAAGGGTAGATGAATGGATAAAGCTATGGTATATACACAATGGAATCTTTCGGCCATAAAAGATTTTTGTCATCTGGAACAACATGAATGGACCTAGAGGGCAAATAGGCTGAGTGAAAGAAGTCAAACAACATGATTTCATTTACGTGGGATCTAAAGAATAAAAACCAGGGAAGATGGAGTAGGAGGAACCCTAGGCTCACCTCATTCCCAGGCATAGGACTAGATAACACCCACATCAGTGTAAACACCCCAGAAAATGACCTGGGGAGTGGCAGAATAAACTCCACAACTAAATGTAGACAAGAGGCCACATGGAAGAGGGTAGGAAGGGTGGAGACATGGGTGGGAACTAAAAGGACTTGTAGCACTGTCTGTGGGAGGGATATCTATAGGAAGGATGTGTCCCTGTGGGCACAAGGAGGGGAGAGAAACAGACTCCCACACACTGGGGAGCCTGGATGGGAAAGACGAATCCTCTAACATGTGGCTTTGATAGCCAGAGTCAGAATTTCATAAAGTTCTTATAACCAGCAGTACTTAAAACCTGGAATTAAAAAAAATCTGGGGGGGGGGGGGTTCAGCTCTGGAAGGGCAGGTAGGCAAGGAAACTGGGTCCGTGCCCCTGGAGATATAGAAGCAGCGTCTGGAAGGTGCCTGAGGCACATGGGAAGGAGGGTTCTCAACTAATCTCAGAGCAGGTCTTGGAGGAACAAATTGCTGGAGAACTCCAGGAACAAAGGAACTGATAGCCATTTCCTTCCCTTGCCCCCAGCATAAACACAGGGCCACCTGCAGGACTAAGCTACCTAACTTGCTAGCCTTCCTGCCCCCCACCCCATGCTGTCCTTCCATAAATCCACCCCTCCAGATAGCCCACCTCCATCGAGGCACTGCAGGGTCCCTCCTGCAGAGGCCCAGCGGGTACAAAAGCTTGCTAGAGCCAATGCTCCACCACACCACCACCTCACACACTGTGCTTTGATGGCTCTGCCCCCTCCAATAAGCTCTTGGCCAGGGCCCTCCTAGGGCAGTGCCTCAGACCTGGCAATATGCAAGAAGTCCCAACAGTGGCCAGCACCACTCCCAAGTGACTCCTGCTCTGGAGAGGGAATAGTAACCGCACACGCCCTCAGATAGAGGCCCTAGCAGTGGGTTGGGGACAGACTACTGGTTCTGACTGCGGCCTCCAGGCACCAATCAAAGCTTCTCAGCAGACAACACAAGCAAAGTGCCCTGCAGTTTGGAGCTACTGCCGCTCTGTCAAATGCCCAAAGTGTCCCCAGAGTGGCCTACAAACACCACAGGGACCAACCATTGCCCCAAACTGGCAAAGAGCCATCACAGACAACTGGATTGAAGAAAAAAGTGGCCAGGGCACACACAACACACATAGGAGATAATCCTGAAGCACCAGGTTCTGGTGAACAGGGGACACTGCACTGGACCTTTTCTTCCTAAGGCCACCACTTTTAAGAGCAGGAGCTAGTTCCTAACACACACAGGGAGACAAAAGTGAGACAGTAATGTGTTGCAAATGAAAAAAAAAAACAGGACAAAAATCACAGAGATCTAAGTGAAATGAATATGCCTGATAATTTAAAAGTGATCATAAAGATGCTCACTGGACTTCATGTTGGACATCAGTGAGACCCTTAAGAGCTAAAAATATCAGATGGACATAAAAAGACTAGATGGAATAGACTAGATGAAGCAGAACAAATCAGATCTAGAGGAGAGAATAAAGTAATCAAGTGGAGGTGAGAGATCATGCAAAAAAAGACTAGACTTAGGGAACCCAGCAACACCAAGTCTAGTAATATTCACATTTGGGGAACCCCAGAAGGAGAAAAGGAGGCAGAAAATTTGAATAGCTGAACCCTTCCCAAATCTGGAGAAAGAAACCCATCAGAGCCAGGAGGCACAAAGATCCCCCAAAAAATCAACTCAAGGAGGTCCACACCAAGACACATAGTAATTAAGATGGCAAAAAGTAGTGATAAATTGAAAAGCTGCAAGAGAAGGAAAGCAGTTACATACAAGGAACACCCCATAAACGAACTTTTCAGCAGAAACTTGGCAGGCCAGAATGCAGTAGCATGATGTATTCAAAGTGCCGAAAGGGAAAAAATCTGCAGCTAAGAATACTCTATCCAGCAATGCTAGCATGCAGAATAGAAGGAAAGAAGTTTCCCAAACGGAAGTTAAGGAATTCATGGCCACTAATCCAGCTCTACAAGAAATGTTAAAGGGGACTCTGGAAAGACCATAAGAGTAAAGAAAGTAGGAAGCACAAAAGCAGTAAAATTAAGTATTTCTGTAAGAAGTCAAGGGACTCACAGAATAAAAGATTGTCAAGTAGGACACCTTATACCTAAAACATGGGGAGGAGAGGAGTAAAGAAAGGGCTCAAACTTAAGCAGCCATCAACTTCATACAGACTGCAGTGTGCAGATGTTACATACAAACCTAATGGTAATGACCAGTCAAAACCCACGGATATGCAAACAATAAAGAATCCAAGTAGATCAATAAGGAAAGCCAATAAAGAGAGCAAGAAAGGACAAAAACTATGAAAACCATAAAACAAAATGGTAATACATACCTATCAATAATTACTTTGAACATAGTAAATGGACTAAATTCTCCAACTGAAGGACATAGGGGGACAGTGTGGACGAAAGAATCAAGACCCATCTATATGCTGCCTACAAGGGACTCATTGTAGACCTAAAGACACCTGCAGTTTGAAAGTGAGGTGGAGAATTATGCAAATAGAGTCAGAAGCAAGCCAGGGTAGCAATACTTATATTGGACAAAGTAGACTTTAAAAGACTAACAAGAGAAAGGATACAGCATAATCATTAAGATGACAACAAGAAGATATAACAGTATTTATGCACCCAATATGGTAGCACCCAACTACTTAAAGCCGTTAACATAAAGGAATTAGTAATAGTAGGGGCCTTTGACAGCCACTTATATCAATGGACAGATCACCTAAACAGAACAAGCCAACAGTGACTATGAATGATACATTGGACCAGATGGATTTAACATATATTCAGAACCCTCCATCCTAAAACATTAAGTGAACGCAGAACATTCTCCAGAATAGATCACATATTAGGCCACAAAACAAGCCTCGACAAATTCAAAAAGATCCAAGTCATACCATGAATCTTTTCTGAAAACACAGTGAAGCTAGAAGTCACAAGAAAAAAAAAAAAAAAATCAAAAAAAAAAAACACAAAACCCACAAATAAATGGAGGTTAAGTAACATGCTACTAAGCGATGAATGGGTCAATAGAGAAATCAAAGAGGAAATAAAGATACATGGAGTCAAATGAAAATGAAAACAATGGTCCAAAACCTTTGGGTTGCTACCAAAAACTATTCTAAGGAGGTTTATAACAATACCCAGCCAACCTCAAGAAAAATCTCAAATGAACTTAACTTTACACCTAAAGGAGCTGGAAAAAGAACCCCCAAAACCCAAAACCAGTAGAAAGAAATAAAGATTAGAGCAGAAATAAATGAAACTAAATAGGTCAATGAAACCAGAGACTAGTTCTCCAAAAAGAACAAAATTGATAAACCTCTAGCCAGACTCATCAAAAGAGGACGCAAAATCAGAAATGAAATAACGCCACAGAAACACGAAGGACTGTAAGATTATGAAACATGATAGGTCAATGAATTGAGCAACTTAGAAGAAATGGATAAATTCCTAGAAACCTCTAACTTCCCAAAATGGAATCAGGAAGAAATAGAGAATTTGAACAGACGGATTACCAGCAATGGAATTGAATCAGTAATTGAAAAACTCCCAAAAAACAGAAGTCCAGGACCAGATGTCTGGTAGAATTCATCTGAAGTCATCTGAAGAGTGAATACTTATTCTTCTCAAACTATTCCAAAAAAAAAAAAAAAAAAAAATTTAGAAGAGTACAGCAAATTTCCAAACTCATTCTATGAGGTCAGCATTATCTGGATACCAAAACCAGCTAAAGACACTGCAAAGAAAGAACTACAGGCCAATGTCTCTGATGACCATAGATGCAAAAATCCTCAACAAAGTATTACCAAACTGAATCTAACAGCACATTAAAAAAAAAAATCATTCCTCACAATCACATGGGATTACCAGGATGCAAGGGTGGTTCGATATTTACAAAGTCAGTGAGATACATCACATTAATAAGAGGAAGGCTAAAAGCCATATGATCACTTCAATAGATGCAGAAAAATCATTTGATGAAGTACAACACCCATTCATGATAAAATCCCTCAACATAGTAGGGAAGAGGGAACATAATAAAGGCCATATATGAAAAACCCACAGCTTATATCCTACTCAATGGTGAAAAACAGAGCTTTTCCCCCTAAGGTCAGAAACAAGACAAGGATGTCCATTCCAACCACCATTATTCAACATAGTCCTGGAAGTTCCAGTCGCAGCAATCAGACATCAAATAAAAGATCCAAATTGGTTGTTCAAATTGTTAAGATAGTACAACTCCAAAATAGTTTGCAAGATAAACTTACACCAAGGAAGATAGAAATTTAATGGTCAAGTTACAGCAAGAATTCTGAATCTATATATCATTGTGAGTTATTTTTTCAAGCTGACAGCTTCAAAACCAAGCTTGAAAAACCCTTGAAATCACGAGACCTTCAAATTGCTGTACACACATTATTAAAGATAATAAAACACTTTCAATTACATTATGCTCACTGCAACAGTGTTACTGAATAAAAGTTTCTACCATTACTAGATAAGATTAAAACTATTATAAAAAAAATCCAAATTGGTAAGTGAAATGCTATTTGCAGATGACAGGATACTATAGAAAACCCTAGAGACTCCACCTAAAGACTACTGAATTCATTTGTCAGTTCTAATAAACACAGGATACAAAAACCAATACATAGAAATCCATTGCACTAATCCATACACTAATGCAGCAGAAAGAAATTAAGTCAATTGCATTTACAACTGCACCAAAACCAAAAACATACCTAGTAAGTTAACCACAGAGGTTAAAGACCTGTACTCTGAAAACTATAAAACACTGACAAAAGAAATTGAATATAAATGGAAAGACAGTCCATGTTCAGGGATTGGGAGAATACTGATAAAATACCTGTATCAATAAAACACCTATATTACTCAAAGCAATGTACAGACTTAATGCAATCCCTATCCTATACTAACAGCATTTTTCACAGAACTAGAACCATCCTAAAATCTGTATGGAATGACAAAAGACCCCATATATCTAAGTAATCCTGGAAAAAAAGCTGGAGGTATCACTTTCCAGACTTCAAATTACACTACAAAGCCATACTAATCAGGACAGTATGGTATTGGCACAGAAGTAGACAACATAGATCAATGGAACAGAATAGAAAGCCAACAGAACAGAAATAAACCCACCCACCAACTGTATGGCCAATTTCAGAGGAGGAAAGAATATCCAACGGGAAGGTGGTCTCAACATATGGT
>NW_028051159.1:0-405 GCF_054177405.1 Leptonychotes weddellii
CGTTGTCTCCCCCAGGGAAGGTAGGAGTGAGGGACAGCCTCCCCTCGGTCACACTGTCGCAGGCACCACCAGCACCGACCACCAGCACCAGCACCAGCCCCAGCACCAGACCCAGCAGCTCCCAAGGGCCTCTGCATCGGAGAGCCTCGCGGAGGGCTCCGGGTCTGCGAGGCGTTTCCCCTCCTTAGCTGGGTGTTCATGGCGCGGAGGTCCTCAGGGCTGAGCCTGGACTTTGGTGGCATGTCGGGCAGCCAGCATGCCTGCCGTTGGAGTCCCATTGCACAGCGTTGGCACAGGCCCTCAGAGTGCGTGGCCCAGAGCAGAGTGCGCCAGGGTGGCGCTTCAGGCAGAGGTCCTGGCGGTGTGTGCGGTCGAGCCTGGTAGAGGCAGCTCCCATGGGTGCAG
>NW_028051160.1:0-405 GCF_054177405.1 Leptonychotes weddellii
CGTGCTGGACGCCGAGCACGTAGCCCCGGTTTGTCACCTCACCGGCTGTCTCACGTGCACCCGTCTCCGGGGGAGGGGGCGGGCGAGCGTCACCCGAGAGGCCCAGGGGCGCCATCTGTCTTGAGGACACCCGCGCAGCAAGAGCACCGTCCCTGAGCAGAGAGAATCCGGCCACCAGGCATGCGTGGCTGACGCCTGCGGTCCTCCAACGGTGGTAGAGCCCACAGCCCAGGAGAGGCCCGGAGAGACTCGGAGTCTCAGCCAGGCAAGGGGGCTCTCGTTTGGACAAAGCAGCCTCCGCAAACCCCCCACCAGCGCTTCCCTCCCGCCCGGCACGCTGGAAGGTCCAGGCTAGACGCCGGCAAGAAGCAGCCAGCAAACTGGTTTACTTGCACCTCTCAGGGC
>NW_028051161.1:0-405 GCF_054177405.1 Leptonychotes weddellii
TTAGGAATGTCAGTAATGAATTGTCATAGGGCCAGGTCCTCATTGCAAACTGATTTCCAATATAAAGTTCGTTTCCACTCTAACTCATGGTGCTAAACTATAATAGCAGAAATGGGAAAACCAGGATAGAAATGCCAATATTATCATGGCATTTAACATATATTAACAGTTCTTCATAAGCTAATTATAAGAATAATATGAGACTGGGGCGCCTGGGTGGCTCAGTTGGTTAAGCGACTGCCTTCGGCTCAGGTCATGATCCTGGAGTCCCTGGATCGAGTCCCGCATCGGGCTCCCTGCTCGGCAGGGAGTCTGCTTCTCCCTCTGACCCTCCCCCCTCTCATGTGCTCTCTCTCTCTCTCTCTCATTCTCTCTGTCTCAAATAAATAAATAAAATCTTTAAAA
>NW_028051162.1:0-405 GCF_054177405.1 Leptonychotes weddellii
TAACTGAATGATGCTCACTTTGGACAGCTAGCAAGGAATAGAATTATTCAGTTCCTGGTCTGCTGATAGATGTTTAACAACACAATGAACTACAATCAAGCTAATTGTCCTGTAATGTTTGCTCGTAGGCCAAAGAGTAACTTTTAAAGATCAACGCCACTGCTGTTTCTAGTCTGCTCAACCAGGTAACCAGCATATAATTCAGGTCTCCCAGTTGTCAGAAGCACCAAGGACACAAAAGTATTTATCTCAATAAGCACAGTGCTTAGACACTGGAAAAAAGGAATTTTGAAAAAGAAAACAAATCTTCTCTAAACTAATATTCCATTCATGTTAAAGACGAATACAGCCATCAAATACCATCTGGTAGACTGCACTTTATGCACATAGAATGATTCTGCACAT
>NW_028051163.1:0-405 GCF_054177405.1 Leptonychotes weddellii
CCATGCCCCCGGTGCTCACGCAGTCGTGATATTGCGATTCCTAATAAGAAATACTCAGCTGGTCTTCAGGCCATTTCTGGCCCAGAGCCCCCTGGGAATTTCCTGAGCGCCCAGAACCACAAAGTGTCTTTTGTCATGTTAACGAGGCGGCTTCTGGCCCACACGGGGGTGGGGGGGGCAGGGGCTGGTTCCCAGGAGATCCCCGCGGGTGGTTAGGGGGTGGGAGTGGTCGGTCTCCGCCCTCCCCGCCCCCTCCCCGGACCTCTAGAGCAGAGCCGCAGGGGTGCAGGTCCGACGGGTCACCAGCGGCCAGTGATGTCATCACTCAGGCCCCAGTAAGGAAGTCAAGACCCCGGAGCACCTGCTGGGAGAGCCTCCAGGCTGGTGAGCAGGAGCAGGAGTGGG
>NW_028051164.1:0-405 GCF_054177405.1 Leptonychotes weddellii
AGTGAGGCATAGCAAAGTTAATTAAGGAACTTCCTTATAGTCATACAACTCGGAAGGAGTAGAGCTAGGATTTGCTTGCACTAAGTCAAAGTAATGGATGGTTGCAATTAATGAAAGCAATGACTTTATAAAGGAGTTCCCCATTAGTCAGCTCTGGTTGTTCTGAACCACTTTAGGGTCTAGAACCTCACTAAATTTCTCTCTAGTAAAGCATGTACCCAATTTCAGAGGGTCCACAGACTCCCCCAAAGCTCATTAATGAGATCCAGATAACCCTGGTTAAATATTTCTGCTTTGGGAAGATGGCAAAACCAGTATGATTCACCACCTCTCCACTCCAAATCCCACGGTCGCTATTCCCCCAGAGTCAGTGAGTATCACAGGATACTGCAGAGACATCTGGGG
>NW_028051165.1:0-405 GCF_054177405.1 Leptonychotes weddellii
ATGCGGGACTCGATCCCGGGACTCCAGGATCATGACCTGAGCCGAAGGCAGTCGCTTAACCAACTGAGCCACCCAGGCGCCCCTATAAATACATATTTCTACTATAAAGTGAACCCTTCAAAAATAACCACAGAATGGCCCTAGTTTCTAAGTACACTTTTTTTTTAATATTTTCTTTTTGAAGATTTGATTTATTCACTTGAGACACAGAGAGAGAGAGAGCATGAGCAGGGAGGGAGGCAGAGGGAGAGAGAGAAGCAGGCTCCCTGCTGAGCCAGGAGCCTGATGTGGGGCTCGATCCCAGAACCCTGGGATCATGATCTGAGCTGAAGGCAGATGCTTAACCATCTGAGCCACCCAGGCACCCCTCTAAGTACACTTTTTAAAGAGTAACCTATGGCTTAG
>NW_028051166.1:0-405 GCF_054177405.1 Leptonychotes weddellii
GTCCCCCTTCATTCTTCTGCACGGGGACGTCCTGCTCTCCCCGCCTGTCTGTTGAAGGGGCTGGTCCTCCCCAGTAAGGAGGGCGGCACTCCTGCTGGAATCCAGTCGGCCGGCAGTGTCAGGCTTTAGCTCCTCCCGGCGCACCGTCTTGGCAGCCTTGCTGGAAGTCGTCCGAGTGTCCAGCTACGGACTGATGTCCACACTCTCTGCTCTCCTGCTCTGCTCTGTGAGTCTGCCTTGGTGCTGGCGCCACGTGGTTTGATGACCGTAGCTTTGTAGTAAGTTCTGAAATCGGAAAACCGCATGGGGCAAGTTTTAAGGCTGCAGTGGAACTGAAGTCGCAGGCATCGAGGTGGAAACAGTCCCTCAGAGTGACAGTTAAATGCGTCTGCTGAGAAGAGTTGG
>NW_028051167.1:0-405 GCF_054177405.1 Leptonychotes weddellii
TCTCACAGCCTTCAGTGGAAGCGCATCACTGACCCCGGCCAGCTTTTCAACGGGTGATGCGTCAACAGGTGGCCCTGAAAGGGCAAAAACGCCGTCATAAAATCGCAGACCCCTACGCTGGCCCCAGAGCGGACCCCAGTCAGTTGGGTCAAGTGGTCCCGCTTGGGAAATTCTGCTTACTGGGCTTCTCCCGAGGCCCGGCCATTTCCAGCACAGAAATCAGCCGCAAATCCACCGAAACCGGCGAGTATGGGATGTGGTGGGTGTGGTTTATGGTTGTTAATTCTAAGTAAACAGACTCAGACCCACAGAGCAGTTCAGCCACCTCCACCTCCCACAGGAAGGCTTCTCAGGCAGGGGCTCCCTTCTCAGCAAGGGCTTCCCCAAGACGCCCCCACTTCCCAG
>NW_028051168.1:0-8990 GCF_054177405.1 Leptonychotes weddellii
GCAATATATGTTAAGAAAAAAAAAGAAGAAGAAGAAGGTAGCGGGAGGGGAAGAATGAAGCAGGGGAAATCGGAGGGGTAGACGAACCATGAGAGACGATGGACCCTGAAAAACAAATTGAGGGTTCTAGAGGGGAGGGGGGTGGGAGGATGGGTTAGCCTGGTGGTGGGTATTGAGGAGGGCACATTCTGCATGGAGCACTGGGTGTTATGCACAAACAATGAATCATGGAACACTTCATCTAAAACTAATGATGTATTGTATGGGGATTAACATAAGAATAAAAAAAAGAACTTAAAAAATTAAAAATAAATAAATAAATAAATAAAATCTTTAAAAAAGAAAAAATAAATAAAATCTTTAAAAAAAAAAAAGAATAGAGAATTGTTTTTTAAAAAAAAGGTGTAGTGCCTTTAGAAATAAATCTATACTAAAAGTGGAGGTGTTGTCAATGTAGGGGCTGAGGGCAGGCTGCCCCAACATGGGTCATTTTGGCATGAAGATTATTCTAGACAGAAGGCAGTGGAGACCCTACGGGCTCAGGAGAAAATTTTGCCCATCCCTTAACCACATAGAGGAATCTAAATTGGGGGTCTTTCCCAGAATAAGGGTTATTAGCAGAGATAAATTTAATTTTTATTGCCCTATCTGTACGGCAGGGCAAACATCTAATTAGCAAACATCCGTCCTTCTTATTGCCCTATGAATTGCATTCCTTCCTTTCAAAGTCCCCTATCACCAGCTCCTTAGTTCACTTTGGCATATAAACCTCATTTTGCTTGACTGTCTTTGGAATTTCCATGGAGGGGTGGATTCCCCATACAAATGCTATTAAATTTGGTTTTCTCCTGTTAATCTGTCTTATGTCAATTTGATTCTTAGTCCAGCTAGAAGGACCCTTGAAGGGGACAGAATTCTTGCTCCCAGATATCAGCATTCTGAAATGGAAATAAATGTGTGTAGAAGTATAACTAAGGTTATGGGTTCTAGACTCAGCTCTTCTTCCATGTGTGTCCATTGGGAAGTTATTACCCTCATCATCTGTAATAAGATCATAATGCCTCATCTTGGTTTATGAAAATGAGAGATACATTTAGAGTAGTTATCACACACACAAAATAAAGCATTTATCACAGTACTGGGCACAGAGTTGCTATAAACGTTAGTTTAGAAAGAGTCAGGTAAGGTAATATCTAAGGTCAAAGCACTTAACCATCTATGTAACTTCCAAGAAGACAGGCACCATGTCTATTTTGCTCACCTCCAACATCTTGCACATACCTGATACCTAGGAAGTATTAACAAATATTCCTTGAGGGACACCTGGGTGGCTCAGTCGGTTGAGTGTCTACCTTTGGCCCAGGTCCTGATCCCAGAGTCTTGGGATGGAGTCAAGCTCCCTGCTCAGTGGGGAGCCTGCTTCTCCCTCTCCACCCCCCGCCCCGTGCTTGCTCTCTCAAATAAATAAAATCTTAAAACACACACTCACACAAAACCCCACAAATATTCCTTGAATGAGCTAATGAAGAATGAATTTTGAGGTGATTTTTACATTTTAGCTTGATTTATTACAATGGCTCATGAAGGACAGAAAATTAATTACAGTGGATTGGTAGTTTTGTTTTGTTTTGTTTTAAAGATTTTATTTATGTATTTATTTATTTGAGAGAGTGAGCAAGAGAGAGCACAAGCTGGGGGAGCAGTAGAGGAAGAGGGAAGAGCTGGCTCCCCAACGAGCAGGGAGCCCAAAGAGGGACTGGATCCCAGGACCCCAGGATCATGACCTGAGCTGAAGGCAGATGCTTAGCTGACTGAGCCACCCAGTGCCCCTAATTACAGTGGATTGAAGAGGGATGGGGGACAGTTTCTCAGTGGAGACGGGTTATAATCAACTCCAATTGTGAAGAGAAGGCAATACACCTTTGGATGGGTAATTTAAACTTCCAGAATTTTAGTTTCTTTACATATAAATGATAATTAACCTCAGAGTGCAGCTTAAGGATCATGTGAAATAAAATTTATACTTTCCCATGTAAAAGGAGTGCTATATAAATGTACTCATAGTTCTTTTCCTCCAAGTTGAAACTGGCTTCTTTTTCTTTTTTAAGATTTTATTTATTTATTTGACAGCTAGAGAGAGAGCACAAGCAGGAAGAATGGCAGAGGGAAGGGGAGAAGCAGGCTTCCCGCTGAGCAGGGAGCCCAATGCCTGGGCTGGATCCCAGGACCCTGGGATCATGACCTGAGCTGAAGGCAGATGCTTAACTGACTGAGCCACCCAGGTGCCCCCAAACTGGCTTATTTTTCACTGTTCTTTTGGAAAATGCAAGTGGCATAAGGAAAGACACAGTAAAGAGCCATAGATGGAGTTAAGAATAATAATCAGGGGCGCCTGGGTGGCTCAGTCATTAAGCATCTGCCTTCGGCTCAGGTCATGATCCCAGGGTCCTGGGATTGAGCCCCGCATTGGTCTCCATGCTCCGCAGGAAGCCTGCTCCTCCCTCTCCCACTCCTCCTGCTTGTGTTCCCTCTCTCGCTGTCAATCTCTCTGTCAAATAAATAAATAAATAACATCTTAAAAAAAAAAGAATAATAATCATATTTCTTTTATCCTGATGAAGACTGCATAGTGCAGAGTCTCAATAGATAAAAAGAACCCTTTTTCTTGACCTAATGAATAAGAATTAATCAGGGAACCTGTGGAAATTAGCGTATTTGTGCTGAACGGTTCATCGGGCAGCACCCGAGGGCAGGCAAAGCCTATACAGTTTGGGGAATGTTAAGTATGATGGTGGGATTAAGTGGCTGAGGAAGGATTTGAGATTTAGGAAATGAAATCTGGCATCTAGGGGAGGCTGAGAATCAGGGAAGATCTAGGGTTGCAAAACGAACAGGAACTGTGTGGCTAATCCGGTTTAATGTGCACTTACTATTTTGTCTGAAAATGTTCACTTCAACTGTGGAAAACAATTGGAATTTATGTAACACAGGAGGCACATTAATTATAGGTAAGTCAGGGGCTCCTCCTTGGCTCAGTCGGTGAAGCATGTGACTCTTGATCTCGTGGTTGTGAATGATCCCTGCATTGGGTGTGAAGATGACTTAAAAAAAATCTTTAAAAACATTATAGATAATTTAGTAACCAGTAAGACATATTAGATTTACATAGAGTACACATGCAGAAAGGAGTGGAAAGGGGCACCAGATACTCTTCTTTAGCCTAACGCTAAATATCCTTACTTAGCTGAGGCACTCAGTCAACTCTGAACTTAACACGGCCGCCCATCGTTGACACCCATTCCAGCCCCACAAGTATTCTGCTCAGGTAGTGAAAATAAATCCCAGGGGTGCCTGAGTGGCTCAGTCGTTAAACATCTGCCCTCGGCTCAGGTCATGATCCCAGGGTCCTGGGATCGAGCCCCACATCGGGCTCCCTGCCTGGCGGGAAGCCTGCTTCTCCCTCTCCCACTCCCCCTGCTTGTGTTCCTTCTCTCGCTGTGTCTGTCAAATAAATAAAAAAAATATTTTTTAAAAATTAATAAAAGAAATTCCATAGCTGCTCATCAAGCCGAGGAGAGCTGCTTCTGCGGCCAGAAGTACTTGCCCCGGTGTCTGGGAAAGAAGAAGCCTGTGGGATTGTGTCCAGGTACCTTCCTTCTGCAGAACCCCCGCCCTTCAATCTCAAGTTCTCGTCCCCCGTCCTTGCACCCGCATCACGCACCAGAGACCTATCATAGGAATATCACTTGCACCCTGTCCTAAGTACAAGAGCGTGCCCATCTCATTCCCCATACTTTGCTCCATGAGAGTTTGGTGAGATGGATTTCATACGAGTCTAGTGTCTATTTGATCCACGATCTTTTCTGATAGCTTGCTTGGTAGTGTACGTGGAGGTAGCTCTGCCGTGCATTCAAGTCACTTCTCAGCTTAACCTTCTAAGATCCTCAAGAACACTTTCTTCTAGGACCACAGAGTTGTCCATCAACCACCCAGTAACCAAGAATCTTTTAAGGAGAGACTGGCCACCAGCCGCTTCGTCTTTTCAATCGGGTTTCACTTCAACCTCACACAGAGGAACCTATTCAAATGCCTACCTTTCAGCATCCTTAGTCGAACTAATTTCCTGTGCCTTAAGCTTTTGTCTGCCCCAACTGGCTTCTTTATTTAACAAATTCCCTTTATCTGCCGCTTGAGGCAAAGCTCACTTGGCCCCAGGAGGCATGCAATATTTACTAAAGTTCCTCCCCCACTTTCCTGCCCCCGTCTGGCGGTTGTCTGCCTTTACCTTTAGGTTTGCAGTCATGGCCTGTTTTTTCCCTGTAGACACCGGCTTTTCTGAATAGTAGGATTATTCAGAAACGAATGAAACGTGTCCTTTACCCCGAGAACCGGGTGCTTGAAATTCAGTAAGCAAGGCTTCTAATCCTCCCACTTTAGAGCTTTGAATCCAGACTGTGAAATTCAGAAAAGCTTGGCAAATCAACCCAGTGTGCTTCTTCCTTTCAGGTACAAACTGAGAGGGAAATGCAAGGCGAACATGAAGAAAACGTGAGCTTTAAAAACTAAAACATGATAAACTAACTAAAATAGGACACCGGAAGTAACAACCGCCTCCTTTTGGAAGATGGAGAGAGGAAGATTTTCAAAAGAAAGGGATGTGAAAAGATGGAGGGGCTGGCTGGCAGGTGAATTTATCATTAATTCCCTTTCTGCCCTATCTCTATTTTACTAGGATGCCGTCTTGGTGAGTCTGTGACCAAAAGGATAAGTGAACGGCTTTAAATTGAGTTTGCACCTCTCCTAATTCGTCTTGGCAACTTTTTCAAGCTTTTATGTGGCTTACTTATGAAGATAGTGAATTTTGCTTTTATTTTTTTTTTAAGATTTTATTTATTTATTTGACAGAGAGCGAGAGAGCGCGAGAGCGCAAGCAGGGGGAGCGGTAGAGGGAGAAGAAGCAGGCCTCCCGATGAGCAGGGAGCCCAACATGGGGCTCGATCCCAGGACCCCGAGATCACTACCCGAGCCAAAGGCAGACGCTCAACCATCTGAGCCACCCAGGCGCCCCGAATTTTGCTTTTATTGACTTTATTCTCAAACAGCAATCTTATACCTTCCTAGGTACTTATTTATATATACATACATATATATGTTTTACATATATATTTCTGTTTATATATTTAAATGTGTGTTATATATTGTTATATATAAATGTTTATATATATTATGTTTATATATATGTTATATATATTATATATATTATATATAAAATATATATACATATGTATGTATATATGTTAATAGCAACATAATTTATAGTGGCAAATAACCAAAACAGAAGCAATTTTTAAAAAGTTGTAGTGCATCTGTAATATGTAATATTATATAACTGTTGAGTCAGATCTTAATTTACTCGTGTGGAAAGATCTCTATGATATATATATATATTTTAAAGATTTTATTTATTTATCCATAAGAGATAGAGAGAGAGGCAGTGGGAGAAGCAGGCTCCCCACTGAGCAGGGAGCCCGATGCGGGACTCGATCCCAGGACCCTGGGATCATGACCCGAGCCGAAGGCAGAAGCTCAACCATCTGAGCCACCCAGGCGCCCTATGATATATTTTTTAAAAGAAAAAAACAAACAAAAAACACCTGGCTGGCTCAGTTGGAAGAGTGTGCTATTCTTTATCTCCGGGTCAGTGGGTTTGAGCCCCATGTTGGGTGTAAAGATTACTAAAAATAACAACACAACAACAAAAAAATGCCATAAAACAAAAAACAAAACCCACTCATGTTTCTGTGTTCATGTGCACCATCCATTTGATCTCATTTATTTATTTATTTTTAAGTAAGCTCTTTGCCCAATGTGGGGCTCGAACTCACAACCCTGGAGATCAAGAGTCACTTGCTCTCCTGACTGAGCCAGCTGGGCACTCCTTCTATGACATATAGATAGTTTCTTTCTGATATATTCTTAAGTAGAAAAAGCAGGTTGCAGAACAAAATGCATAATGAAATTCCATATTTGGATAGGAAAAATGTGTTATAATTCTGTTGTGTGTCATGTGTACACATAGAAATGTCTGGAAACATAATTTCAAAGTTAACAGTGATGTTAAAAAAGTTAACTTTAGGGGCGTCTGGGTGGCTCACTGGGTTAAACATCTGCCTTTGGCTCAGGTCATCCTGGGATCTGAGCTCCGTGTTGGCTTCCTTGCTTAGCAGGGAGCCTGCTTCTCCCTCTCCTCCCCACTTGTGTTCTCTCTAGATATCTCTGTGTCTTTCTCTCTCTCAAATAACTAAATAAATAAAATCTTTAAAGAAAAAAAGTTAACTTTATGTAATAGTCTTGTTTTAATATTGTACAAGTAGTTTTCTTTTTTTTTAAAGGGAATGACAAAGTCACACTGAGATCTTAGGAAGAGTCCCAAGACCTAATCTTTCCCTTAGTTCAACTACCTCAACTTCACCTTTATGTTCTTCATATCAGAAATGTTTTGATAGAGAATATTCAAGAAAGAAACCATCTCAACCTTGGCTGATACATTTAGGAAAATAAGAAGTCCTTTTTAAAAACATAATTATCAGGGTGCCTGCCTGACTTCATCGGAAGAGCATGTAACTCTTGATCTCGGGGTTGTGAGTTTTGGCTTCACGTTGGGTATAGAGATTGCTTAAATAAATAAATAAATAAACAAGCAAAAACAAGTAATTATCAATTTTTAAGATTCTTCCAAATAGATATACACCTCTAAATTCTGACTTGCAAAGAGGTTGAAGATATAATGCTAAGTGGAAAAAATACACAAACTTTTAGAAGAGGATGTATAAAAATTCACATAAAACCACCCATATTATATATACTGAAATATCTGTAGAAATTAAACTGTGCTTACTAGATTCACTTTATGATTCATTTCTCTATTGCTTAAATTTGTTCTCAATAGCAAGTTTTAATTTTGCAATCAAAAAAGCCCAGGCATCTTCTTTCTGCCTGTGGGTTCTGTCCCTGTGCTTTGATAAAAACACCTTTTTTAATGGGGGGGGGGGAATAGAGGTCCAACCGTGTATTAATTTATTATATCTTTTAAAGATTTTAGGGGCGCCTGGGTGGCTCAGTCGTTAGGCCTCTGCTTTTGGCTCAGGTCATGATCCCAGGGTCCTGGGATCTAGCCCCGCATGGGGCTCCCTGCTCGGCGGGAAGCCTGCTTCTCTCTCTCCCATTTACCCTGCTTGTGTTCTCTCTCTGGCTGTCTCTCCCTGTCAAATAAATAAATAAAATCTTTAAAAAAAAAAAAAATAAAGATTTTATTTATTTATTTGAGAGACAGCACAAGTAAGGGGAGGGGAGGAGCAAAGGGAGAGGGAGAAGCAGGCTCCCTGAGCTCAATCCCAGGACCCTGAGATCGTGACCTGAGCCCGAAGGCAGATGCTTAACCACCTGAACCACCCAGGCGCCCCTATCTATTTATTTTTAATATTTTATTCATTTATGAGAGAGAGTGTGCACAGGAGCGGGGGAGGGACGGTGGTTGTGGAGCTGCCGGCCGAGAGAGAAGCAGGCTCTCCGCTGGGCAGGGACCTGATAGGGGGCTTGATTTCAGGACCCTGAGATCATGACCAGAGCGGAAGACAGACGTTTAACCCAGAGCCACCCGGTTACCCCAAGAGGTCCCATCTTTTGAAAAGATAAATCCAGACTCTCTCTGGTTCCCTGATGATCGTGGGTTTCACTGTCCTCTGCCTTTAGGGTTTTGTCTTTACCCTAACATTCACCTGTCGGGAAGAAGAGTAGGTGAATGGCATTTCCAGAATGGCTTATCTCCAAAAGACAAGGTGGAACACCAGAAATCTTTCTTCTTCCCTTTCAATCTTTATTTTTCCCTTCTTTTCCTTTCCAGTATCGAGCATGTTGTAAATAGGTGTTGGGGCGCCTGGGTGGCTTAGTTGGTTAAGCATCTACCTTTGGCTCAGGTCATGATCTTGGGCTCCCTGCTCCATGGGGAGTCTGCTTCTCCCTCTACCTCCACCCCTCCCACAGCTTGTGCGCTCTCTCTCACTCACTCTCTCTCTCAAATAAATTCTTTTTTTTAAGATTTTTTTTTTTAATTTATTCATTTGAGACAGAGAGATACAGAGAGAGAGAGAGAGAGCATGAGGAGGGGGAGAGGCAGAGGAAGAGGGAGAAGCAGGCTCCCCGCTGAGCCAGGAGCCCGATGCGGGGCTTGATCCCAGGACCCTGGGATCATGACCTGAGCTGAAGGCAGATGCTTAACCATCTGGGCCACCCAGGCGCCCCTCAAATAAATAAATTCTTTAAAAAAATACAATAGATGTTCTTTTTGCCACTCTAAATCTTTAATTCTTAGCCATTTCCTTGCATATTCCCAACGTCTTATAGTTGAACTTAATCCAAAGCAGAAACAAGCAGTAATCAAGTGTGTAAAAACATCGGTTACACAGGAAGGTTCAGTGCTGGAGAGCTAACTTTGAAGTTTCCCTAAGACTATCACTTTATAATAGCTATTTTCCCATTTCTAGGCTCTGGGACACCATTTAGTATTTCCTCAGATGTGTTGGTGATTCATTATGTGCAAAGAATTTTGTAAAAATGTGACATATTACTTTTTCTTTTTAAATTTTTTTAAAGTAAGCATTATGCCCAGTGTGGGGTCTTAACTCATGACTCTTGAGATCAAGGGTCAGGGCTCCACCGACTGAGCTAAGCCAGGCGCCCCAGTGACATACAATTGAAAAAACAAAACAAAGCAGGGGTGCCTGGGTGGCTCAGCCATTAAGCATCTGCCTTCGGCTCAGGTCATGATCCCAGGGTCCTGGGATCAAGCCCCGCATCAAGCTCCCTGCTTGGCAGGAAGCCTGCTTCTTCCTCTCCCACTCCCCCCTGCTTGTGTTCCCTCTCCTGCTGTGTCTCTCTGTCAAATAAATAAATAAAATCTTTATAAATAAATAAATAAATAAATAAATAAA
>NW_028051169.1:0-405 GCF_054177405.1 Leptonychotes weddellii
CGCCTGGGTGGCTCAGTTGGTTAAGCGACTGCCTTCAGCTCAGGTCATGATCCCAGGGTCCTGGGATCGAGTCCCGCATCGGGCTCCCTGCTCTGCGGGGAGCCTGCTTCTCCCTCTCCCACTCCCCCTGCTTCTGTTCCCTCTCTCGCTGTGTCTCTCTCTGTCAAATAAATAAATAAAATCTTTAAAAAAAAAAAAAAAAAAAAAAAAAGAATTTACAATACAAGGTGAACAGAAGTTTAATAGGAGTTATACAGAAAGCATAACGGAAGCAGACAGGAACCTTTCATTCTGCTGGGGGTTAAGAGGAATAGAGTGAGGAAAATTGCAGAGGAGAAGGTATATTCTATTTGAATGTTATGGGACTTCTACACAGGATACTGAGAAAGAAACAGCTTAGACAAA
>NW_028051170.1:0-405 GCF_054177405.1 Leptonychotes weddellii
GTCCCCAGTGTTCCCTGCTGATAGGACATCCCCTGCAACTGTGATGTGAATTGAATGTGCAAATAAGCATCCAGAAATCCTGGAACCCTTCCTGTAGCCTTAACTAGAGGGGATTTTTTTTTTTTTTTGCAATTCCTAAACTTCTATTTTTCTTTCTTCTTTTTCTTTCTTTCTTTTTCTTTCTTTCTTTCTTTCTTTCTTTCTTTCTTTCTTTCTTTCTTTCTTTCTTTCTTTCTTTAATTCCATTAATTAACACAGAGTGTATATTCATTTTAGAGGTAGAGTTTAGTGACTCATCAGTTGCATCCAACACCCAGTGCTTATCACATCACGTGCCCTCCTTACTGCCCCACCCCCCACCCCCCTCCTCTCCTAGAGGAGAATCTAATGGAAGTTTGCAACATG
>NW_028051171.1:0-405 GCF_054177405.1 Leptonychotes weddellii
TTTACTGGATATTATCTTCCTTGGTTTATTTTCCTGATTTTGATAGGATATATATTCTACAGTAGGTTCTAGAGGAAGGGTAAATAAAAGCTAAGTTTTGGAGACTAAATTCTGCTATCACCATTGATTATCTGGGCATAGCATTCAAAATTGAAAGAAAATCACTTAATTTTTTTAATTCTTTTTTTTTTTTTTTTTTTAAAGATTTTATTTATTTGACAGAGAGAGACACAGTGAGAGAGGGAACACAAGCAGGGGGAGTGGGAGAGGGAGAAGCAGGCTTCCCGCGGAGCAGGGAGCCCGATGCGGGGCTCGATCCCAGGACCCCGGGATCATGACCTGAGCCGAAGGCAGACGCTTAACGACTGAGCCACCCAGGCGCCCCTAATTTTTTTAATTCTTAAA
>NW_028051172.1:0-405 GCF_054177405.1 Leptonychotes weddellii
AAACATTTTTTTACGAAGCATTGTGCAGAGAATGTATTTTTTAAGAGCATATTTGTTTTAATAATAAAAGAGCTGACTAATTAGAAGCTGTATCTTTTAGTGATGATATACTATTATATAACATCTGTACTACTGCAGAAATAACAAGAAGCAATGTTTATTTCTTTTTTTTTTTTTTTAAAGATTTTATTTTATTTATTTGACAGAGAGAGAGAGACACAGCGAGAGAGGGAACACAAGCAGGGGGAGTGGGAGAGGGAGAAGCAGACTTCCCGCGGAGCAGGGAGCCCGATGCGGGGCTCGATCCCAGGACCTGGAATCATGACCTGAGCCGAAGGCAGACGCTTAACGACTGAGCCACCCAGGCGCCCCAGCAATGTTTATTTCTTATTTTCCGTCATATAA
>NW_028051173.1:0-405 GCF_054177405.1 Leptonychotes weddellii
GCATGGATGTGTAAGTGTGCACTCGTGCGGCTGAGATGCATCAAGGAAAAGGGCAGCACGTGCAAAACCACTCAGGCAGCCAGAAAGAGCCAAAAAGACACGCAGCTCCCCTTGGAGTCCTCCTTAGCCACGCCCCAGACCCCGCCTCCCCGCTCAATCCCCGCCCCCGACCTCAGCTCACGCCCCCCCACCGACCCCGCCCCTGCTCACCCAGTCCCCACCCCCTCCCCGTGCCCGGGTCCTGACCCCGCCTCCATGCTCAGTCCCCACCCCTGGTCTGACCCTGGCTCACCATGATCCACATTGGCTTTGACCTGATCCAGTCCCCCAGACTCCCAGCCCCCTGGCCAGGAGCCTACCTCCGGACTCCCACCGGGCCCCGCCCCTGACCTCGCCACACCGACC
>NW_028051174.1:0-405 GCF_054177405.1 Leptonychotes weddellii
GCAGAACAAAGGACAAGGGCAGAGAAGCCAACTCTCGGGCTCTCATGGTGCTGCAGGGGGGCACAAAAGTGGGTCAGCAGGGCAGTGAGAGAGACACCCGAGAGGCAGATGGACAGGGACAAGACGAGAAAGGACCAGGTGGGCCATGCTAAGGACAGTGGACTTAAAGCTTTCGCTGCAGAGACCTTAAGCTTAGAAGTGACACAATTACAGAATCTGGAAAAAGTGTATGGGGCCACTCAACTGTGGGAGCCTCAGTCTCAGGGCCAAAACCCTTGCAAGGCAGCAGTTCCTTCCCCTCCCGGGGAGTAGGGACCACACAGGGTCAATCCCAGGGACGAGGCTTTGTGATAAAGACAGGCAGGCAGAGCCCCAGGGTAGCCATCCTTATTTGGGGGAGGCTTC
>NW_028051175.1:0-405 GCF_054177405.1 Leptonychotes weddellii
CTTCAGCTCAGGTCATGATCCCAGGGTCCTGGGATCGAGCCCCAAGTCAGGCTCCCAGCTCAGTGGGGAGCCTGCTTCTCCCTCTGCCTGCCGCTCCCCCTGCTTGTGCTCTCTCTCTCTCTGACAAATAAATAAATAAAATCTTAAAAAAAAAAAAAACACTGGGGCGCCTGGGTGGCTCAGATAGTTAAGCTGCCTTTGGCTCGGGTCATGATCCCAGCGTCCTGGGATCGAGTCCCACATCGGGCTCCCTGCTCCTTGGGAGCCTGCTTCTCCCTCTGCCTCTCTCTCTCTCTCTGTCTCTCATGAATAAATAAATAAAATCTTTAAAAAACAAAAAAAACAAAAAAAAACTCAGATGATGTCAACGTCATATCATCCAGGAATACTAGCCAACAAGCTGTG
>NW_028051176.1:0-405 GCF_054177405.1 Leptonychotes weddellii
CCCCGCATCAGGGTCCCTGCTCAGCGGAGAGCCTGCTTCTCCCTCTCCCTCTGCCTGCCACTCTATCTGTGCTCTCTATTTCTCTGTCAAATAAATAAATAAAATCTTTACAAAAAAAAAAAGAAAAAGGGAAAAAGAAAAATTAAAAAAAAAGAATAAGAAAAAAAAGAAAATTAAAAAAATTAACATTGAAAGACTAAAGAATCGGGGGGGGAAAGCCATGAATTCTATGTGCTGTATTCCCCTAGCACTGGCATTCTGCCGTTCTCATTGATCGGTAAACTTGGTCTTGGCTGGCTGTTCTTGTTGTTCTTCTGGGGGAGGGGCCTGTTGCAGTGGTTCTCAAATGTCTTTGCTGGAGGCAGAATTGCCCTGCCCTTGTGGGGGGCTGGGCTAAGTAATTTG
>NW_028051177.1:0-405 GCF_054177405.1 Leptonychotes weddellii
GGAATGGCCATTTCCTCTTTAATCAAATATTTATTTATTGGTTAGTCAATTATGTGTGTATGTATGTATATATTATTTTCAAGAGGTTGGATTTGGGAGGAGCCTGGGTGGCTCAGTCGGTTAAGCATCTGCCTTTGGCTCAGGTCATGAACCCAGGTCCCGGGATCGAGTCCCGCAACGGGCTCCTTGCTCAGCGAGGAGCCTGCTTCTCCCTCTGCCCCTCCCTCCCCCGCTCATGCTCTCTCTTTCTCTCTCTTTCTCAAATAAATAAATAAAATCTTAAAAAAGAAAAAAAGGACTGGAAACTCTGACTCATGCTACAGCATGGATAACTTGAGGATATTATACTACGTGAAATAAGCCAATCAAAGAAGGACAAACACCATATGATTCCAGTATGAGGTT
>NW_028051178.1:0-405 GCF_054177405.1 Leptonychotes weddellii
CTGGGTGGCTCAGTTGGTTAAGCGACTGCCTTCAGCTCAGGTCATGATCCTGGAGTCCCGGGATCGAGTCCCGCATCGGGCTCCCTGCTCGGCAGGGAGTCTGCTTCTCCCTCTGACCCTCCTCCCTCTCATGCTCTCTGTCTCTCATTCTCTCTCTCTCAAATAAATAAATAAAATCTTTAAAAAAAAAAAAAAAGAAAAGAAAGAAAAAGAGGAGAATTTCAAGCCAAAAATATAATTATTATTGGCTTGCATATTTTCATTTGTCAGGTTCTTTATTTCTTTGTGTGGATTTGAGTTAATAACCATTATCCTTTCATTTCAGTCTGAAAGTCTCCCATTAGCATTTCTTGTAGGACAGATATGCTAGTGATTTCTGTGTCTCTCAGTTTAGCCTGCTTGAGG
>NW_028051179.1:0-8990 GCF_054177405.1 Leptonychotes weddellii
AAATAAAATAAATCTGGAATTTGATTACTTCTCTTTACCTCTGCTGCTATAGCATAAGCCAATTCCCCATAGTCTTTGGATTATCATAATAGCATCTTGCTTGGTCTTCCTGCTTCTGCCTTCAGAACCTTCTCAGTAATACTTTCCTTGGCCAATGCATCTAAAAACATGATCCCCTCTACTCAGGCTTTTCTATTTTTCCTTAGCACTTATTATAATAAAATATGCTCCATATTTAATTTTGTGTTGCCTATTGTCTGCCTCTCTCAACTCCTCCATACAGAGACTAGAATACAAACTCAGGGAGGATGAGGATTTTTGTCTATCACTCATTGCTGTTTTCCCAGTGCCTAAGAGAGTATCTGTGGAACACAGTATGTACAATATATTTATCAAGAACTCCACTTACACTGTTGAATGAGAATAATGTTCCTTTATATATACAAGTTTAATTACATGCAACTATATTCATTTTAAAATGCAGGTCTAAGTCAATTCAGACTGCTATAACAAAGTATCATAGACTATATGGCTTAAACAACAGACATTAATTTTCTCAGTTTTAGAGGCTGGGAAATCCAAGATCAAGGTGCTTGCAGATTTGGTTCTTAGAGAGGGCACTTTTCCTGGCTTGCAGATATCCGTCCTCTCACTGTATCCTCACATGATAGAGAGAGACAGCTCTGGCTTTTCTTCCTCTTTTTATAAGGACACTATTCCCATCATGGGGACCACTTCCTTATGACCTCATTTAAACCTGATTACCTCCCAAAGGCCCCATCTCTAAATACCATAACATTGTAGGTTAGCCCTTCAATATATGGATTTTTGCAGAGCTCACAAACATTCAGTCCATAACAATACAATTCCACTAATACGTCTGTTTTGTTTTTTTTTTTTACAAAGTTTGGATAAAAAACCTTGCCAAATGTAGCCAAGTAATTAAATTCTGTTTTCTTAACTGTTGTGCTTCTGTTCATCACATTCTACTGATTCTCTGAGTATTCCATGTAAATGGAGACTGATCATAAAACTTATAATCCAAATTAGGACACTTTTGAGAGAGACTAAAGACACAAAAGAATAATTAAAATTACAGAATTTTTAAAAATTTACTTTTAAAAATATTTTATTTATTTATTTGACAGAGAGAGAGCACACAAGCAGGAGGAGCAAGAGAGGAAACAGGCTCCCAGCTGAGCAGGGAGCCCGATGTGGGGCTCGTTCCAGGACCTTGGGATCATGACCTGAGCTGAAGGCAGATGCTTAATGGACTGAGCCACCCAAGCACCCCAAAATTACAGAATTTTTGACATACTTATGGATTCTCTGACATTGATTTTTTTTATATTGGTGGACCTATAAAATAGTTCTATTTGAAAGACATTTTCAAAAATAAAATTCTTGGGGTGCCTGGGTGGCTCAGTCAGTTAAGCACCTGCCTTTGGTTCAGGTCGTGATCCAAGGGTCCTGGGATTGAGCTCCACAGTGAGGAACCTGCTTCTTCCTCTCCCTCTGCTGTTCCCCCTGCTTGTGCTCTTTCTCTCTCTGTCAAATAAGTAAATAAAATCTTTAAAAAAAATAAGAATTCTTTCAAAAATCAAACATAGCTTATGGCTATATACATTATAAGACAAAATCTAAACTAATTAATCTTAGTGTTGATTTTATGGAATTTAAAAATAATATAAGCAGAAATTACATACAATGGGGAAAAACTAATCCCTTCAATAAATGGTGTTGGAAAAACTGGACAACTAAATGTAAAAGAATAAAACTGAACCACTTTCTTATATTGTACACAAAAGCAAACTCAAAATGGATTAAAGGTTTAAACGTAAGACCAGAAACCATAAAATTCCTAGAAGAAAACATAGGCAGCAAGCTCTTGGACATCAGTCTGAGCACTATTTTTTTGGATCTGTCTTCTCAGGCAAGAACAAAAGCAAAAAAACCCCACAAACAAATATATGGAACTGTATCAAAGTAAAAATCTTTTGCATATCAAAAGAAACAATCAATAAAATAAAAAGCCAATGGCAGAAGATATTTGCAAATGATATAACTGATAAGGGGTTCATATCCAAAATATATAAAGAACTCACACAAGTTGATATCAGAAAAACAATCCAGTTAAAAAATGGGCAGAGGACCTAAATTGACATTTCTCTAAAGAAAACATACAGATGACCAACAGGTACATGAAAAGATGCTCAACATCAATAATTTTTAGGGAAATGCAAATCAATACCATAATGAGTATCTTCAACAAATAGTGCTAGGAAAACTGGACAGCTACATGGAAAAGAATAGAACTGGACCACTTTCTTAATCATACATGAAAATGAACTCAAAATGAATTAAAGACCTCAATGTGAGACCTGAAACCACAAAACTGCAAGAAAACATAGGTAGTAATTTCTTTGACATCAACTATAGAAACATTTTTTTAGATATGTCTCTTCAGGCAAGGGAAACAAAAACAAAATTAAACTATTGGGGCTATACCAAAATAAAAAGCTTTTGTGCAGTGGGGGAAACCACCAACAAAACAAAAAGGCAACCTACTAAATGGAAGATATTTACAAATTATTGATAAGGGAACCCCACATAATCTGATTTAAAAAGTGCAGAACACCTGAATAGATGTTTTTCCAAAGAACACACACAGGTGGCCAATAGACACATGAAAAAGATGCTCAACGTTATTGATCTTCAGGGAAATATAAATCAAAGCTACAATGAGGTATCACCCCGCTCATGTCAGAATGGCTGAAGTCAACAACACAAGAAACAACAGGTGTTGGTGAGGATATGGAGAAAGGGGAACCCTCTTGCATTGTTGGTGGAAATGCAAACTGGTGTAGCCACTCTGGAAAACAGTATGGAGGTTCCTCAAAAAGTTAAAAATAGACCTACCCTATGATCCAGCAGTTGCACTACTGGGTATTTACACAAATAATTCAAAAAAATAGTAATTCAAATGGATACATGCACCTTGTTTATAGCAGCATTATCTACAATAGTCAAATTATGGAAATAGCCCAATTGTCCATCAACTGATGAATGGATAAAGAAGATGTGATATATGTGTATATATGTGCCTACACACACACACACACACAAACACACACTGGAATATTGCTCAGGTTAAAAAGAATTAAATCCTGCCATTTGCAATGACATGGATGGAGCTAGAGAACATTATCCTAAGCAAAGTAAGTCAGACAGAGAAAAACAAATACCATATGATCTCAATCATATGTAGAATTTAAGAAACAAAACAAAAAGCAAAAGGAAAAACAAAAGAGAGAGAGGCAAATCAAGAAACAGACTCTTAACTACAAAAAAACCTGATAGGTACCAGAGGGGAGGTGGATGGGGGATGGATTAAATAGGTGTGGGGATTAAGGAGTGTACTTGTGATGAGCAAAGGGTGTTGTATGGAAGTGTTGAATACTATATTGTACACCTGAAATTAATATTACCTTGTATGTTAACTAACTAGAATTTAAATAAAAACTTTAAAAAAAGAAGATGGCCAACACCTGACTAACTGTTTCCCCTAGGCTGACTGGCCCCCAGGCTGTGCTGGGTGAGTATCTCTTTGAAAGGTTTACCTTTAAGCATGATTAGGAGCCTCCAAACCAGCAGCCTTTGAGGGGCCCCTCTTGCATACTCCTGGGTGGCAGGGCTTTTACCTGAGCCTTTTCCTGTAGCTACTAGGCCGCTTTTTAAACACCCTGGAGCCCCCCCAAGTAGTTCACTAAATGGAAATAAAGTCCTTTGCAGAAAGAAAAAAAATCATGAGTATATGGATAAGGTATTGTTAAAAATACAAGAGCCTATGAATGAGTTAAAAAGTTACTAGAATTGGCACTTTCCAGAAGAGAGAAGGAAAGAGATGAAGGTTTAAAAAAATTATAATTTGGAAAGGCTTTATTTATAAGAAATTGATTTTTAAAAATTTAGTGGAACATTTCTAGGATACCAAACACATATCATTTTCTATCCAGGTTTAAACAATTGAGAAATATGCACTAGGAGCCAAATGAGGACCTAAGTGTCAGCAATCAGCTTTTTTTCTAGAAAGCCTGATTTTAATCAGGCTTTCCTACTTACTACCACAATTGAAATTAATACTCCCTGGAGGATGACAGATCTTTACAAATTCAGGGTAAGGTTTGGCACCCAAATTCTATTATTCATTTTCTTTGGGTTCAGGTGAAGAGTGTAAAGGTAAAGAATAGAGTGAAAGGGGTCAAAGAATGCTAATACTAAAACAACATAACAACGTAACATAACATAACAACATAACATAACATAACATAACATAAAACAACATAACAATTTTTTTCTCAAAAAAATGTAATGCTCCTTAGCAGAGCTGAGTTGGAGAATACGGTGGCAATGTAAGCACAAAGCAAGGCATCCAACAGAACTAATGGAATTAGAGGCTGATCCAGCTGATTCAGGTTTAATCTGTAAGTGTAGGTAGGATCTAGATCTCAAATTCATTAAACCTAAGGGTGCAGAACTGAGGCAAGTTACCATGAGATGTGAGAACAGATACTCAGTGCATGTCTGGTTTCATTAATATCAACTATCAGATAAGCTACTCCTCATCTCTCTCTCTTTTTTTAAAGATTTACTTAGAGTGAGAGAAAGAGAGTGCATGCAAGTGGGGGGAGAGGCAGAGGGAGAGAGAGAGAATTCTCAAGCATACTCCCCCACTGAGCGCGAGCCCAATGCAGGGCTTGATCCCAGGGCCAGGAGATCATGACCTGAGCCTAAATCAAGAGTCTGTTGCTCAATCCACTGAGCTAGCCAGACGCCCCACCATGCTTCATCTTCTGAAGAGGGTATAGAAAAAGATCAGAAGTGCTCATCCCTTTATCTCATTGGTGTGAAGGCATTAAAAGGCAGAGGAAATCATCTAAGCTTTTTGATGCATAAAAATGTGGAACTGCCTGGATAATAAGAGAGCTCCAGCTGTTAATTTTACTTCAGAGTTAATTTGGAGATGGGTAGGCAAAAGATGAAGATGAAAATATGGCCCAGATAAGAGAAGATCTTGTTTGTCATGATGAAGAGTTTGAACATTATCCTATAGGGAGGGAAAGATGAGGAGTTTATTTTTTACCTAAAATTTTTGTATCGACTAAATTTAACATATAACATTATGTAAGTTTAAGGTGTACAGAATGTTACTTTAAAACACAGATTGTAATATGATTACCAATGTAACAATATTTATCACATTGCATAATTATAGTACAATATTATTGTCTATATTCATTATTGCACATTAGATCTCTGGCTTATTTACTACTCATCACAAGTTTGTACCCTTAAACACCATTGCTCTTATTCACTCCATCCCTGGTAAACACCATTTTACTCTTTGTTTTTCACAGATTTAACTTTTTTAGATTCCACATATAAGTAATATCATACAGTACCTGTCTTTTTCTGTCTGACTTATCATGCTAAGCGTAATGTGCTCAATCAGGGCCCATCCATGTTTTTGTAAATGGGAAGATATATTTCTTTCTTGTGGCCGAATAATATTCCATTATGTATATGTGCCACATCCTTTTAATCCATTCATCTAATGATGGGCATTTGAGTTATTTCCATATCTTGGTCATCATGAATAATCATGGGAGTGCAGATAACAAATTGCAATCCTATTTTCATTTCCTTTGGGTAAATACTTGGAAGTGGAATTGCTGAATCACATGGTCGATCTATTTTTAGTTTTTTGAGAAAGCTCCCTATTGTTTTCCATAGTGGTTGGGCCAACTTACAGTCCTACCAACAATCTGTAAGTGTTCCCTTTCACCACATCCTTGCCAGCACCTGTTCTTGTACTTGATGATGACATTCTAACAGATGTGAGGGGGTATTGTGGTTCTGATTTGCATTCCCCTGATGATTAGTGATGATGAGCATCTTTCCATGTGTCTGTTGGCCACTTTGAATCCTCTTAGGAGAAATGTCTATTTAGTTCTTCTGCCTGTGTTTTTTAAATTGGATTTTTGTTGTTATTGAGTTGACTGATTTATTTATATATTTTGGATATTAACCTCTTATCTGATATGTGGTTTGCAAAAATATTCTTCTACTTTGTAGGTTTTTAAAAATTTTTTAATAGTTTCTTTTGCTTTGCAGAAGCTTTTGAATTTGATGTAGTCCCATTTGTTGATTTTTTTTTTCTTTTGTGGTGTGTGCATCATTCCTAAAAAAATATTGCCAAGACCAGTATTGATGAGCTTCTTCCCTATGTTTTCTAGGATTTTATGCTATCAGGTTTTATGTTTAGGCCTCTGATCTATGTCAAGTTAAGTTTTGTAACCAGTGTAAGATAGGGGTCCAATTTCATTGTTCTGCATGTGTTTCTCTAGTTTTCCCAGCACTGTTGGTTAAAGAGACTATCTTCTCCCCATTAGGCATTCCTGGCTCCCTTGTTAAATATTAGTTGGTCATATATGCCAGGGTTTAATTCTGGGCTCTCTATTCTGTTGCCCTAGTCGATGTGTCTATTTTTGTGCCATTTCTATACTGTTTTTATTACTATGGCTTTGTAGTATAGTTTGAAATTGGGAACATGATACCTCCAACTTTGTTCTTTTTTTCTCAGGATGACTTTGGCTATTCAGGGTCTTATGTAGTTCCCCACAAATTTTAGAATTGTTTCTTCCATTTCTGTGATGAATGTCTTTGGTGTTTTGATGGAGATTGCTTTGAATCTATAGACAGATGGCTTTGGGTAGTACCATTTTTACATTAATTCTTACAATCTATGAACATGGGATGTATTTCCATTTGTTTGTATCTTCTTTGATTTCTTTCAGCAGAGTTCTATAGATTTAAATTACAGATATTTCATTTCCTGGTTAAATTTATTCCTAAATATTTTATTGTTTTTTTAATTAACATCATGTACTATTTGTTTCAGAGGTACAGGTCTGTGATTCATCAGGCTTACACAATTCACAGTGCTCACCTAGCACATTCCTTCCCCAGTGTCCATCACCCAGCCACCCCATCCCTCCCACCCTCCTCCACTCCAACAACCCTCATTTTGTTTCCTGAGATTAAGAGTCCCTTATGGTTTGTCTCCCCCCCCCGGTTTCATCTTGTTTCATTTTTCCCTCCCTTCTCCGATGATCCTCTGTCTTGTTTCTCAAATTCCTCATATCAGTGAGATCATATGATAATTGTCTTTCTCTGATTGACTTATTTCGCTTAGCATAATACCCTCTAGTTTCATCCACGTTGTTGCAAATGGCAAGATTTCATTTTTGATGGCTGCATAATATTCCATTGTATATATATACCACACCTTCTTTATCCATTCATCTGTTGATGGACATGTAGGCTCTTTCCATAGTTTGGATATTGTGGACATTGCTGCTATAAACATTGGGATGCATGTGCCCCTTTGAATCACTACATTTGTATCTTTCAGGTAAAGACCCAGTAGTGCTGGATCATAGAGTAGCTCTATTTTCAACTTTTTGAGGAACCTCCATACTGTTTTCCAGAGTGGCTGCACCAGCTTGCATTCCCACCAAGAGTGTAGGAGGGTTCCCCTTTCTCCACATCCTCACCAATATCTGTCATTTCCTGACTTGTTAATTTTAGCCATTCTGACTGGTGTGAGGTGGTATCTGTATTTCCCTGATGTCAAGAGATGTTGAGCACTTTTTCATATGTCTGTCGGCCATTTAGATGTCTTCTTTGCAGAAATGTCTGTTCATGTCTTCTGCCCATTTCTTGATTGGATTATTTGTTCTTTGGGTGTTGAGTTTGATAAGTTCTTTATTGATTTTGGATACTAGCCCTTTATCTGATATGTCATTTGCAAATATCTTCTCCCATTCTGTCGGTTGTCTTTTGGTTTGGTTGACTATTTCCTTTGCTGTGCAAAAGCTTTTTATCTTGATGAAGTCCCAGTAGTTCATTTTTGCCCTTGCTTCCCTTACTTTTGTTGATGTGTCTAGGAAGAAGTTGCTGCAAGCTGAGGTCAAAGAGGTTGCTTTGGGTAGTTTCATTTTTACATTAATTCTTACAATCTATGTTCTCTTCAAGGATTTTTTTTTTTCTCATTAAACTTTTGTTTTAATGGGTCTCAAAATTCTGTGACAGATTTTTGGTCAAGTTGTTTCCATTAAAAAGTACTGATTTTAAAAACTAATAACTTAAAACTGCCACACACACACAAAAAACCCAAATGGTCCATAAAACATTCTCCTTTCCTTCTGAAGGTTTTATGATGCATTATTATCATTAACCAGTCTTTTACTATTAAACTTAAATAGCCAATTGACACAAACAGTTCTGAGACCATTCTTCCACCACTGTTTAAGAGACTGGGGTAGCAGGTATTGGGGATAATATTCATTTAGCCTTCTGAGCTTTCTGGGCAGACTTGGTGACCTTGCCAGCTCCAGCTGCTTTCTTGTCCACTGCTTTGATGACACCCATAGCAACCGTCTGTCTCATGATACGAACAGCAAAACAGCCCAGAGGAGGATAGTCAGAGAAGCTCTCAACACACATAGGCTTGCCGGGAACCATATCAACAATGGCAGCATCACCAGATTTCAAGAACTTGGGACCACCTTCCAGATTTTTTCCAGAACGATGATCTATCTTCTCCTTCAGCTCAGCAAACTTGCAAGCAATGTGATCTGTGTGACAATCCAGCACAGGGGCATATCCAGCACTGATTTGGCCTGGATGGTTCAGGATAATCACCTGAGCTGTGAAGCCAGCTGCTTCCATTGGTGGGTCATTTTTGCTGTCACCAGCCACACTGCCACGACAAACATCTTTGACAGATACGTTCTTCACATTGAAGCCCACATTGTCCCCAGGAAGAGCCTCACTCAAAGCTTCATGGTGCATTTCAACAGACTTTATTTCAGTTGTAACATTGACTGGAGCAAAGGTGACCACCATGCCAGGTTTAAGAACACCAG
>NW_028051180.1:0-405 GCF_054177405.1 Leptonychotes weddellii
GTGATTAACATAACATAATAAAAAAAAAGAAAAAATAGCATGTTAAATAATTTCTTTTGCTTGGTTACCTACTAGAAGAGGTTGGCCCTACCAGTCTTTACAGGCAAAAACCAGGTTAAAAAGGCTCCTTTTTAATCTGAGTATTTTAAGAAATTAAATTAAAAGTACTCCCTAAGAGAATGTCCTGTTACCTTTTGTTAGCATTTTCTCTTTCATGACCTTTGAAAACATTTTGCTTTTCAGACATATCTTTCCTCCAACTGTTCTCTAGAAAATAAATTGAAAGTTCACCTGACGGTGATCATCTAATAAGGAATATTTTTCAATGTTAAATTGAAGCACATTAAAATGTGTTTTGATTTAGATATATTTTTTCCCTTGGAAGCCAAAAATTTTTTTTCAAGG
>NW_028051181.1:0-405 GCF_054177405.1 Leptonychotes weddellii
TGCCTGGGTGGCTCAGTCGGTTAAGCGACTGCCTTCGGCTCAGGTCATGATCTCAGGGTCCTGGGATCGAGCCCCACATCAGGCTCCCTGCTCTACGGGGAGCCTGCTTCTCCCTCTCCCACTCCCCCTGCTTGTGTTCCCTCTCTCGCTGTGTCTCTCTCTGTCAAATAAATAAATAAAATCTTTAAAAAAAAAAAAAAAAAAAAAAGAGCTTGGCATCAGAGTGGTCTGCCTAATCCGGGATCCAGAGACAGCTGTTTCCTACTTATGTGACTTTCTTACATAAGATTACCTGACCTTTCTGAGCCTAAATTTCTTCATCCATAAGATGGGGCTAATACATATGAGAAATAAGAACGCTAACTCTATGGGCGCCTTGGTAGCTCAGTTGGTTAAGCATCTGCC
>NW_028051182.1:0-405 GCF_054177405.1 Leptonychotes weddellii
ACCCAAACTTGTGCCTATGAAGTTTTTGGCCCATTGGTGAAATAGCAGTTATTTCAGAAAGAGATCATTTGGGCTCCAAATAAACTCTTTGATACTCTGAGTGAAATCTGTAAGGTTTTGAGAACCTGGCTAACTTAATGTCATTTGTAATGTATTTATTTTCCTTCATTTGTCTGTAAAATTTGTTGTAATAGAAGAAGCCCGTGAAGGGGCGTCTGGGTGGCTCAGACAGTTAAGCATCTGCCTTCGGCTCAGGTGATGATCCCAGGGTCCTGGGATTGAGTCCTGCATGGGGCTCCCTGCTCCGTGGGGAGCTTGCTTCGCCCTCTCCCTCTGCTTCTGCCTCTCTCTCTCTCTCCCCCTGTCTCTCATGAATAAATAAATAAAATCTTAAAAAAAAAAAAA
>NW_028051183.1:0-405 GCF_054177405.1 Leptonychotes weddellii
CAACCATAAAATTCAAGTACTAATACATGCTATAATATGGGTGAACCTTGAACACATTATGTTAAGTGAAAGAAGTCAGACACAAAAGGACACCTATTGTATGATTCCATTTCAGTGACATGTTCAGAATAGGCAAGTCTATAGAGACAGAAAGTAGGTTAGTGGTTGCCAGGGGCTGGAGGGAGAGGAGAATGAGGGGAGACAGCTAATGGGTACAGGGTTTCTTCCTGGGGTGATGAAAATGTTCTAAAATTAGATAGTGGTGCTGGTTGCACAACTCTGTAAATAGACTCTACACCACTGGACTGTACACTTTATTTTTTTTAAAGACTTTTATTTATTTATTTATCAGAGAGAGAGAGAGAGCGCACAGGCAGGGGGAGCAGCAGGCAGAGGGAGAAGCAG
>NW_028051184.1:0-405 GCF_054177405.1 Leptonychotes weddellii
GCCTGGGTGGCTCAGTTGGTTAAGCGACTGCCTTCGGCTCAGGTCATGATCCTGGAGTCCCGGGATCGAGTCCCGCATCGGGCTCCCTGCTCAGCGGGGAGTCTGCTTCTCCCTCTGACCCTCCCCCCTCTCATGCTCTCTCTCTCTATCTCATTCTCTCTCTCAAATAAATAAATAAAATCTTAAAAAAAAATTAAAAAAAAATAAAATAAATAAAACAAAGTAAAACAAACAAATTTAACACTAATAAGTGCCCTGTGTTTATCACTTATCCATACCCCCAATTCATCAATTTTAGATAAACAGGCAAATATTATTAATTAAATATGAAACATGACAAAGACAGAAGAACAGAGTATAAAGATGTTTGCCCCTTCCTTTTTTAACTCAAAAAAATTAGCCTTT
>NW_028051185.1:0-405 GCF_054177405.1 Leptonychotes weddellii
TTACTTCTCCCACCCCGGATCTCAGTGGACAGACTTTGGGCCAGGGGCCTTCCAGAGTCCCAAGAGTCATTGTAAAGCCCTCACATTCTACATAGAGCTTTTGGTTCCATCAAAACCACATAGGAGTCGGGCGCCTGGGTGGCTCAGTCGTTAAGCGTCTGCCTTCGGCTCAGGTCATGATCCCAGGGTCCTGGGATCGGGTCCCGCATCGGGCTCCCTCCTCGGGGGGAAGCCTGCTTCTCCCTCTCCCCTTCCCGCTGCTTGTGTTCCTGCTCTCGCTATCTCTGTCTCTGTCAAATAAATAAATAAAATCTTTAAAAAAAAAAAAAAAACCACATAGGAGTCAATGCTGTGCAATGGGATGATAGTATTTAATTGAGTCACTGAAACTCAGCTTTCTAACTT
>NW_028051186.1:0-405 GCF_054177405.1 Leptonychotes weddellii
AATTTGCAGCCTCTCGAGGATTCTCAGGGTGAGA
This sequence comes from Leptonychotes weddellii, assembly GCF_054177405.1. Taxonomy (NCBI): domain Eukaryota; kingdom Metazoa; phylum Chordata; class Mammalia; order Carnivora; family Phocidae; genus Leptonychotes; species Leptonychotes weddellii. The sequence goes on from NW_028051186.1 coordinate 35, forward strand.
TGCATGGGATCCTAGGCATCCAGTAGGAAAGTAGCCCAGGAGGAGAGGCTTACAGTCTCCCTGGGGCATCTCCCAGAAAATTGGCCGGGACATGAGGAGTATGGTCACTAGAACCTCAGTCCCTCTGTCCTGTCCTTCTACCATTCCTCCTCCAGCACAGAACCATGCCCATTCCCTGCTATCTCTCTGGTCGGAGAGGCCATGGCTGGTGACCTCCAGATAAGCCCTCCCTCCCTGACCTTGTGGGGACCCTCTACACCCTGGTGTCCTCTCTTTCCTCAGCCTGGAAACCCTGCTCTGGCCTGGAACCCCTCCGCTCCTGGCCCTCGCCCCCCATATGCCCTCCACCCCCCACCCTGCCCAGCTCAGCT
>NW_028051187.1:0-405 GCF_054177405.1 Leptonychotes weddellii
CCATTTGCTAAGCCAGGTGGTCTTGAATAGCATAAAACCACATGAGCCCCACCCCACTCTTGCTCCCAGTGCTCAGACCCAGGTCCTTGAATCTGCTCAGCTCCTGTAAGCCATGGCCACCAGCACCAGAGGCGACAGAGCCAGAAATGGGCTCACTCAGGTTTATTTCATCCCCTAGAGCATCACCCACTGGCAACTGTAGCCTAATCCACGGCCAGCACATCCTTACTCTAAAACAGGACTCACAAATCAAAGTCCTACAAGGGTCCACAAATAAGGTAAAGAAATGGGCAAAGTGGGAATACTGTGAGAAAAGAGGGAGTGGTGGGGACTGCAGTGGACCCAGGAATACCCAAGTCCTATGTGAATGGAGCACCATTCTGCAGGGCCAGTCCATTGTTGGCA
>NW_028051188.1:0-405 GCF_054177405.1 Leptonychotes weddellii
CCATTTGCTAAGCCAGGTGGTCTTGAATAGCATAAAACCACATGAGCCCCACCCCACTCTTGCTCCCAGTGCTCAGACCCAGGTCCTTGAATCTGCTCAGCTCCTGTAAGCCATGGCCACCAGCACCAGAGGCGACAGAGCCAGAAATGGGCTCACTCAGGTTTATTTCATCCCCTAGAGCATCACCCACTGGCAACTGCAGCCTAATCCACGGCCAGCACATCCTTACTCTAAAACAGGACTCACACATCAAAGTCCTACAAGGGTCCACAAATAAGGTAAAGAAATGGGCAAAGTGGGAATACTGTGAGAAAAGAGGGAGTGGTGGGGACTGCAGTGGACCCAGGAATACCCAAGTCCTATGTGAATGGAGCACCATTCTGCAGGGCCAGTCCATTGTTGGCA
>NW_028051189.1:0-405 GCF_054177405.1 Leptonychotes weddellii
CGCCTGGGTAGCTCAGTCGTTAAGCGTCTGCCTTTGGCTCAGGTCATGATCCCAGGGTCCTGGGATCGAGTCCCGCATCGGGCTCCCTGCTCCGCGGGAAGCCTGCTTCTCCCTCTCCCACTCCCGCTGCTTGTGTTCCCTCTCTCGCTGTGTCTCTCTCTGTCAAATAAATAAATAAAATCTTTAAAAAAAAAAAAAAAAGAAACAAAGAGATGAATAGACAATTCAACAATAATGGTTGGAGATTTCAAAATCTTACTTTCAATAATAGATGGAACTAGACAAAAGATCAACAAAAACATAAAAGATTTGAGCCATATTATAAACCAGACTTAACAGACATCCATCAACAAATATACATTCATCTCAAATGCACATGGTACATTCTCAAGGATAAACCATATA
>NW_028051190.1:0-8990 GCF_054177405.1 Leptonychotes weddellii
AGGTGCCCCATTAACTCATATTTTTGCCAGTGGGTATGCAATTTCTTTAACACCATTTGTTGAAACAGCTATCTTTCCTCCATTGAATTGCTTTTGTGTTTTTGTAAAAAATCAGTTGGGCATATTTGTGTAGGTATCTATCTGGGTTCTCTATTCTGTGCCATTAATCTATGTGTCTATCCTTCTACCAACACCACAGTCTCGATTACTATGGCTATATACAGTAACTCCTAAAATCAGATAGCCTGACTTCCCCCATTGTATTCTTCTTCAAAATTGTTCTAGCTCTTCTAGTTACTTTGTTTTTCCATATAAACTTTAGAATAATGCTGTTTATATCTACAAAAATATTATGGAGATTTTGATAACAATTGCATTAAACCTATATTTCAATTTGGGGAGAATCAACATCTTCACTACGTAGAATCTTCTAATCACAGAATTTCTCTCCAAAGAAGTATTTAGATCATCCTTGATTTCTTTCATCAGTGTTGTAGTATTCAGCATACAAGTTCTGTGTCTTTTTTTTGTTAGAAGCACACACAAGTGTTTCATATTTTTGGAGCAACCTTAAACGGTATTGTATTTTAAGTTGTGGTATCCATGTGTTCACTGATAGCATTCAGAAATACAATTAATTTTTGTATGTTTTTCCTTTATACTGCAACCTTGCCGAACTTTTGTATTCGTTCTAGTTTTTCTGTTGATTCCTTGAGATTTTCTATGAAGACAATTATGTCATATGCAAACAGGGACAGTTTTATTTCTTCTTCGTTGATCTGTATGCCTTTATTTTCTGCAATAATTTCCAGCACTGTTCTTGTTCCCAATCTTACAGAGAAAGCATTCGGTTTTTCACCATTAAGTATGATTTTATCTGTAGGCTCTTATAGATGCTCTTTACCACGTTGAGAAAGTTCTCCTCTCTTCCTATTTTTTGAGAGTTTTTATTTATGAATGGATGTTAAATTTTGTCAAATGCTTTTTCTACATTGATTAATATGACCATGTGGTTTTTCTTCTTTACCTTGTTAATATGGTGAATTAGTCTGATTAATTTTCAGATGCTAAACCAGCCTTACATCCCTAGAATAAGCCCCATTTGGTTAAGGTATATAATTCTTTTTATGTCTTGCTTAATTCTATTTTCTTTTTTTTTTTTTAAGATTTTATTTATTTATTTGATAGAGAGAGACACAGTGAGAGAGGGAACACAAGCAGGGGGAGTGGCAGAGGGGGAAGCAGTCTTCCTGCCAAGCAGGGAACCCCCGATGTGGGGTTCGATCCCAGGACCCTGGGACCATGACCTGAGCCGAAGGCAGATGCTTAATGACTGAGCCACTCAGGCACTCCTTAATTCTATTTTCTAATATTTTGTTAAGGATTTTGTATCTATACTTTTGAGAGTTACCAGTCTATACTTTTTTTATATTTGTCTAGTTTTGGTATCAGTAATATTAGCTTCATAAAATGAATTAGAGGGGAAATAAAACACATGATAATCTCAACTGATGCAGAAAAAATACTTGACAAAATTCAATATCCTTTCCTGATAAAAAACACTCAACAACTAAATAGACTGGAAGAGTTAAAATTGTTAAAATGTTAATAATTCTCCCCTCACCCATTCTCTCTCTCTCAAAATAATTAAGTAAAATGTCAATAATTCCCAAAGTGATCTACACATTCAGTGCACAGGCAACAAAAGAAAAAACATATAGATTGGACTTTATCAAAATTAAAAACTTTTGTGCATCAAAGGACAGTATGAACAAAGTAAAAAGGTAACCCACAGAAGGGGAGAAAATATTTGCAAATTGTGTATCTGATAAGGTGTTAATACCCAGAATATATAAAGAGCTCCTACAACTCAAAAACAAAACACCTAATTAAAACAATGGGCTAAAGACATAAATAGACATTTCTTCAAAGAAGAATATAGGTGACCAATAAGCACCGGACATTAGGAAAACAGAAACCAAGTAAGATACACTTTTTATGCATTAGGATAGCCATTATAAAAAAACAAAACAAAAACACCCTGAAAATAAGAAGTGTTGGTGAGGATATGGAAAAATTGGAACATTTGTGCATGGCTGGTAGGAATGGTACAGTCACTGTGGAAAATAATATGGCATTTCCTCAAGAAAGTAAACAGAATTGCCATATGATCTAGCAATCCCAATTCTAGGTACATACCCAAAAGAACTGAAAGCAAAGACTTGAACAGGTATTTGTACACTATAGTTCATAGCAGCATTGTTCACAATAGCCAAATGGTAAAAACCCAAACATTACCCTCAGGTAAATGGATAAGCAAAATACGGTATATACATACAATGGAATTTCATTCAGCCTTTAAAAAGCATGAAATTCTGATATATGCTACAACATAGATGAATCTTAAAGACATTATGCTAAGCAAAATAAGCCAGCCACGAAAGGGCAAAAATTGTATGATTCCACTTACATGAGGAAACTAAAGTAGTCAATTCATAGAGAAGGAAAGTCAGAAGAGTGGTTATCTGGGGCTATGGAGAGTGAGGAATGGGTAGTTATTGCTTAATAGGTACTGAATTTCAGTTTGGGAGATGGAAAAGTTCTGGGAATGGATGGTGGTGATGGTTGCACAATAATGTGAATGTGCTTGATGCCACTGAACTGTACACTTAAAAATGTTTAAAATGGTAAATTTCGGGGCTCCTGGATGGCTCAGCTGTTAAGCGTCTGCCTTTGGCTCAGGTCATGATCCCGGGGTCCTGGAATCGAGCCCCGCATCGGGCTCCCTGCTCCGCGGGAAGCCTGCTTCTCCCTCTCCCACTCCCCCTGCTTATGTTCCCTCTCTCGCTGTGTCTCTCTCTGTCAAATAAATAAATAAAATCTTTAAAAAAAATAAAATGGTAAATTTCATGTTATGTATATATAATAAAAAAGTCGAACACACAATTTCTCATACAAAGTCATATACTCAAAGATATTTTTTTTCCCTCTAGTGGATTACTTAACATGAAGTAACCAGACGAGAATAATTGCTTGGCCATGTCTCAAAAGTAGCTTTCCCTCTGATCAACAGTTCTTGGGACGCCCGCTCTGACTTCCTGCCCAAGGATCCATCTCACCCGTGACCTCAACAATTAGTAGTTGTCATTCAAGGCAGTCAGCTGACGGCAGCCACCACGAAGTCCACAAGGCTGGCATAAAGGTCTGCAGTTCACCACAATATATACTCTATCCAGACTCCCAAAGCAATGAAGGGAAAGGAGGAAGACCCTACAGGAGTTTAAAAACTTACTTCGGTCTCTACATCCAACTCTAACACAGGCATAATCCAAGCTAGATAAAGCAGAGGCTCTCAAACTTCAGCGTACACCTGAGTCATCTGAAAGGTCTGTTAAAACACAGGTTGCTGCCCATCCTACTCCCCAAGAGTAGGTTCTCATCCTGTAGGTCTGGGATGGGGCCCCCAAATTTGCAATTCCAGCAAGTTCCCAGGCAATGCTGCCAACTGTTGGCACGGGGACCACGCGTGAGAACCACTGAAGGGCATATTCAGAAGCATAATTCTATCTGACCCCAAAGAAGGATCAAAGGGAGCAAGGAGAAATGTGAAGGGTGCTAAGCTGCCATTCTCCCCACCCCTCGCCCCTGTATTGTCATTTCTTAAATAAATACATTTTTTTCTAAACATTCAGCAAAATTGAAATGTAAACACCCAACTAGACACTGAACTTTATGGACGAAAAAAGTATCTATTCATAGTGACAGTTCAGTACCACCCATTACTTAGGATTTAGAAAGACATTTTCCATTGTCCTCTTTTTCTCTGTTTTCCTTGAGCTGGTTTGGGAACTTTAGAAAAAAAAAAAATTTGTGTGTGTGGTCAAAAGCTTTACTAGAGTCTTTAAGGTCTGTGATTCTATGAAAAAGCAACAAACAGCAAGCAATTGAGAGGGCAGAACCATAGTTGCATCCGAGCCAGGGGGAGGGTAGCACTGCCAGGGAGAGGAGAGGACCAGAGAGCTTCTCACAGGCAGCAGTCATCTGGTCCCCAATGAAAGAATTTCAATGAGGCAACAAAGAAACTCAGGACTTATTACAAAACACAGCACAGCCTCTGATTCCTCACCTGAACACAATTACTTGTCTAAACAGAGTCTGGCTGGACCCTCTGATCCTATCAAAGCTCATGGGTGTTATTTTTTTAATGGTTTGCCTTGAAGCTTTCATAAGAAATTCTCATGGAATATTCTGCAGGGGTAAGAGAAGGGTGAAGGGGAAAGTCTTGTTACGTGATGCTGGGCTGGCTAATATGGACTTACGATGCTGAAATGAATAGGCAGTAATTTTTCATGTTTACTCCCTAAAACTGCCACCATGAAACAAACCACCCTGAAAATATGTTTAGTGCCTCGGTTAAGGAAAAGTGGTAACAGTGTAAAATTAATTAGAATGATGTGATCCCCATATTTTCATAGGCATCTTCCCCAAGAACATAGCTAAGATTTTACTTTCCACCGATGGCAAGCGTCACAAACTCAGATACCTGTAGGGAACCAGCCAGTAACTTACAATAGTTGAAGAATATATATTGATAATTGAATATAACAAATTGAAAATAACTGACTATATAATAATTGAATAATAATAAATTGGAGTGATCAAAATCAAAGAAAATTCAAATGCCAGAAAGAGAATCAAACGTTATTTTTAACAAACTATGATTTAGGCATGTAACATAATACAAGCATTTATGACAGGAGAGATTATCAATTTGAAACTGACAAAATACAAATTAAAAAATAGGAACACTTAATTATTAAGGTTTTCGTGTAGCTCACAACATCTTAGACCTAAAACCAAGAATCTGACACCATTTCCCTTGTACCAAGATGTCAATGTAGTTAGAGTTGCACACAATGTGTAATATGGAATTCTTCCCTGAATCTTTGAACCAAGAGCAGTGTTTTTTTTAAGATCTTATTTATTTATCTGAGAGACAGAGAGAGAGAGATAGGGCACAAGTTGGGGGGGCCAGAGGCAGAGGGAGAAGCAGACTCACCGCTGATCCCAGGACCCCAGGATCATGACCTGAGCCGAAGGCAGACGCTTAATCCACTGAACCACCCAGGAGCTCCAGTAGCAGTATTTTTTTAAATTGAGTTTCATAAGAGAAAACAACTCCTCTTAAACACAAACACTTTCAAACAAAAATAAAATTTTTGCATAGTGAGTTTTGAATTTAGGGTAATTCAAAGGTATTTGTGGAATTCTGTTCCTCCAATGTTATAATATTTAGCTTTTATACTTTCATTTGTAGCTATCCATTGACAGTATTGCTCTTAATTGAGAAATGTTAGCTTATTTTATTTTATTTTATTTATTTATTTTTTTAAAAGATTTTATTTATTTATTTATTTGAGAGAGAGAGCACATGAGAGGGGGGAGGGTCAGAGGGAGAAGCAGGCTCCTTGCTGAGCAGGGAGCCCGATGCGGGACTCGATCCAGGGACTCCAGGATCATGAGCTGAGCCGAAGGCAGTCGCTTAACCAACTGAGCCACCCAGGGGCCCGAGAAATGTTAGCTTATTTTAATAAAGTATAAAATCAAAGAGCCTGCCTTAGAATTCAGTCTTAAATTCCATCATTTGGGGAATTAAGTTAAGACCTTAATTTTCATTGTTGGAAACTTCAGCATATGAAAATGATCCAGATTATTCCTTGCCAAATGTTTGCCAAAAAACATGTATTTACTAAAATGGGAGAACTGAATCATATAAATGTGGTACTCCCTGTGAATACCCCTGTAAAGAAATATTTGCAGTATCTACTTGAGCTGTAATTTAACCAGAAAAGCCAAATCTTTCAGCCATTCTTCACTGGTAAACTGAGGCAAAGATTTTCTCTTGGATGACAAGTACAAATTGATTTCTCTTAACAACTGAAAAAACATTTTCAGTCCTAAACTGCATATAGGATACTAGAGTTGTACAAACCATGAATCCTGCAAAGCCTTGAAATACCTAAAGTTCAAGAATCAGTATTCAGTTTATGGTGATAATTACTATACTCATTGCATTTTTAAGCCTTTGGACTAAAATTATTCCTAGTGAAATCTGCAATAAACAGATTATTTTTTTTAATTTTTTAAAGATTTTATTTATTTATTTATTTATTTATTTGAGAGAGAGAGAGCATGAGCAGGGGGGAGAGGTAGAGGGAGAAGCAGACTCCCTGCTGAGCAGGGAGCCTGATGTGGGACTTGATCCCAGGACCCTGAGATCATGACCTGAGCTGAAGGCAGACATTTAACCGAATGAGCCACCCAGGCACCCTACAATAAACAAATTATTAAATTCATGTCTTGTCCTTTCACCATGTCACAAAAATGTCCAATGTTAACCTAAACTATTTATTATTCCAGGAGCATTATCTATCATCAAGCTAATATATTTTTAACCTATTTTCATTAAATTTTGACAGACTTTTCTAACACACATAAATGAGTCATTTGATACTGGCCTTTTCATGGGTGACAAATCCAAAAGTTCTTCGACCCATTAAAATTTTCAGACACCACAGATATTTCTGTGTGATATTATCTATATATAGGTTTTCACGAGCTTAAATTGAAAATGCCATAAATACTTTAAATTTGAAATGTAATCTGCCTCTAAGTTCTCAGTCATATATTCAAGATGCTATGTGATAGTATTTCCAATAATATTGACATTTTTTTACATTTCTTTCCATTTGAGGTACATAATTTCTGCTCTACTCAAAAGGCATTGCTTTAGGAACTTACCATCTATATAAGGTATTGATACCAGGAATTTTTTTTTTTTTTACCAAATAAATAAATACATATCATAGTGGCATCCTTATTGAATTCCCATCAAAAACAAACCTTATTATATCTTTTCTAAGTACTAGTCACGGTGCTATGTGGAGTTGGTTTTAAAATGACATCTTAGGGATGCCTGGGTGGCTCAGTCAGTTAACTGTGTGCCTTCAGCTCAGGTCATGATCTCAGGGTCCTGGGATTAAGTCCTGGATCCAGTGTCCTGCTCTGCGAGGAGTCTGCTTCTCCCTCTACCCCTCCTCCCTGCTCCTGTGTGTTCCCACTCTCAAATAAATAAATAAAATCTTAAAAAAAAAAAATGGCATCTTAATTTGCATTCTTTTTTTTTTTAAAGATTTTATCCATTTACTTGACAGAGAGAGACACACAAGCCAGAGGAGGGAACACAAGCCGGGGGAGTGGGAGAGGGAGAAGCAGGCTTCCCGCCTAGCAGGGAGCCCGATGCGGGGCTCAATCCCAGGCTCAATCCCAGGACCCGGGGACCAGGACCCCGGGATCAGGACCTGAGCCAAAGGCAGACGCTTAACGACTGAGCCACCCAGGCGCCCCTAATTTGCATTCTTTTGACACAAACACACTTTGTTTGCATACTAAAACATGGGAATATTCTTTACTTACACACACACACACACACAAATCTCTTTCCTTTTTTTTTTTAATAATAAATAGGCCTTCTTCTTTCCCCACTTTTGATAGGCAAGTGGATCTAAAATATACAGTCTTCCCTTCTTAAAGCTACAGGGGACAAACAGCAGCACAAGTAAAATCGAAAAATGACTATGGATACTTTGCCTAGATTTGGGAGTAAGAGGGAATGGTGGGGATGGTCTAAGTGGAGAGAACATGTCTCTCTCAAAGTGACAGGTGCTCCCCAACTCCAGCCTCTTGCAGCCATGTGCTAATGTAATCTCAGTGTTTTCAGAGCTTCCAAGTCTTTAAACACGGGAAATGCAGATCTGTGAGTGCTTGTGGGTTTACATGAAGCTGCTTTATTTCAAAGTGTTGGCAACTAATTAAAAAATATATAAAACACTGTGAGGGTCCAACAAATGTCCACAGCCCATTAATTTGGGACATTCCCTTCAATCCATCCTCCCCTAACCCATCATGAGATTTAAATCCTACCAACATCAATCTATATTCTTAGTAAAACTAGTAAAGTAAGCAATAGTCTTTTCACACAAAAAGGCCTCCCGTCTTTGGCTGTAGCTTCACAGTGTTCTACCCAGTGTTCTACCAAACCTTGGTTAACTGCCCAGAACTCCCAGTTGCATCTAAAAAGCCTAACTTTTTTGTTTTTGCTTTTTTAATGTCCTTACCTCCTTTTTGTTATCCAAACTGCTCTTGTTCTAAGAAAACTGAGCTCAAAATGGAGTTGTTTAGCTCTTTTAAACTATGCCTATAGAGATAAACAAACAAGAAAACTCCTGGGATGAGAAATTTCTATTCTGTTTCTATAGCCTGTTCATGTCAAAAATCTTAAATACATGGCACATATTTTAGTTCTTTACCTGAGAAGCAATTAGCCATTCCGTCTCCATAAAAAGTGAAAAAATCAATAGAACAAAAATGTTGAAGCAACTATGTCATTTATTTTTTTATTTAAAAAAATTTTTTTAAGATTTTATTTATTTATTTGACAGAGAGAAAGAGAGCACAAGCAGGTGGAGCGGCAGGCAGATGGAGAGGGAGAAGCAGACTCCCCACTGAGCGTGGAGCCCCAGTTGGGGTTAGATCCCACAACCCTGAAATCCTGACCTGAGCCAAATCAAGAGTTGGACGCTTAACCGACTGAACCACCAGGCATCCTGCAACTATGTCATTCAAAATAAAGAATGGATGAAAACATTTTTAAGGAAGTAGGGATTTTGCATGTCATATTCTCTAATCATTCAATAAAATTCCAAATAATAAAAAGATTTTTAAAAAATCACAAATACTTGGAAATTAACATACTACTAAATAATCTTTGTATCAAAGAAGTCAGAAGTGAAATTACAAACCATTTAAAAGATGATGAAAAGGAGAAAATTTTAGACCAATGAACTATACCATTTTAGGAGCTAAAATAGTCCTCGGGGGAAATTTTAAAGCCTTAAATGCCTTCCTCATTAAATAGGGTTTTTTTTTTT
>NW_028051191.1:0-405 GCF_054177405.1 Leptonychotes weddellii
ACACAAGCAGGGGGAGTGGGAGAGGGAGAAGCAGGCTTCCCGCTGAGCAGGGAGCCTGATGCGGGACGATCCCAGGACCCTGGGATCGTGACCTGAGCCGAAGGCAGACGCTTAACGACTGAGCCACCTAGGCGCCCCAAATCTTTTTTTTTTAAAGGCCATATTATTCAGTCATTAAAATCATGGTTTTGAAAAACATTTCATAATAAAGGAAAGTTTAATGCTAGAGTATTCCGTGAGAAATTTTGATAGACGGTACGTGCCACTGTGCAGGAAAGAGTTAACAGAGCAGGCTTGAGGTTGCTCTTCTTCGGAAGGTCTGCTTGCGAAGGTTGGCCCCTCCCTGGCACCTGGGAACCTGGCTCTTGGAGTGTTCCCTTCTTCCCCTAACTGATAAGGTTGGCT
>NW_028051192.1:0-405 GCF_054177405.1 Leptonychotes weddellii
GGAATGGCCATTTCCTCTTTAATCAAATATTTATTTATTGGTTAGTCAATTATGTGTGTATGTATGTATATATTATTTTCAAGAGGTTGGATTTGGGAGGAGCCTGGGTGGCTCAGTCGGTTAAGCATCTGCCTTTGGCTCAGGTCATGAACCCAGGTCCCGGGATCGAGTCCCGCAACGGGCTCCTTGCTCAGCGAGGCACCTGCTTCTCCCTCTGACCCTCCCTCCCCCGCTCATGCTCTCTCTTTCTCTCTCTTTCTCAAATAAATAAATAAAATCTTAAAAAAGAAAAAAAGGACTGGAAACTCTGACTCATGCTACAGCATGGATAACTTGAGGATATTATACTACGTGAAATAAGCCAATCAAAGAAGGACAAACACCATATGATTCCAGTATGAGGTT
>NW_028051193.1:0-405 GCF_054177405.1 Leptonychotes weddellii
ATTTGTATCCTTGGGGTAAATACCCAGTAGTGCAGTTGCTGGGTTGTACGGTAGCTCTATTTTCAACTTTTTGAGGAACCTCCATACTGTTTTCCAGAGTGGCTACACCTGCTAGCATTCCCACCAACAGTGTAGGAGGGTTCCGCTTTCTCCGCATCCCTGCCAACATCTGTCATTTCCTGACTTGTTAATTTTAGCCCTTCTGACTGGTGTGAGGTGGTATCTCATTGAGGTTTTGATTTGGATTTCCCTGATGCCGATCAATGTTGAGCACTTTTTCGTGTGTCTGTTGGCCGTTTGGATGTTGTCTTTGAAAAATGTCTGCTCATGTCTTCTGCCCATTTCTTGATTGGATTCTTTGTTCTTTGGGTGTTGAGTTTGATAAGTTCTTTATAGATTTTGGAT
>NW_028051194.1:0-405 GCF_054177405.1 Leptonychotes weddellii
GCATGGATGTGTAAGTGTGCACTCGTGCGGCTGAGATGCATCAAGGAAAAGGGCAGCACGTGCAAAACCACTCAGGCAGCCAGAAAGAGCCAAAAAGACACGCAGCTCCCCTTGGAGTCCTCCTTAGCCACGCCCCAGACCCCGCCTCCCCGCTCAATCCCCGCCCCCGACCTCAGCTCACGCCCCCCCACCGACCCCGTCCCTGCTCACCCAGTCCCCACCCCCTCCCCGTGCCCGGGTCCTGACCCCGCCTCCATGGTCAGTCCCCACCCCTGGTCTGACCCTGGCTCACCATGATCCACATTGGCTTTGACCTGATCCAGTCCCCCAGACTCCCAGCCCCCTGGCCAGGAGCCTACCTCCGGACTCCCACCGGGCCCCGCCCCTGACCTCGCCACACCGACC
>NW_028051195.1:0-405 GCF_054177405.1 Leptonychotes weddellii
AGCTTGGTAGAAGTTGTTGTCGTCTGTTTCGTTCTGTAGTACTTACAGCTAAGCCTGACACAGAAACCTGAGAGGTTTGACTTTCTTTGTTTTAAAATTCTGAGGACTTCAGGTCCTCATTCATTTCTGGAAAATCCTCAGCTGAGACCATTTGTGTATCTCTTCTCCACTTTCTTCATTTCCTATTTCTGGAACTCATATTAAATGTGTGTTTAATCTTCTTAAATATCCTCTATGTATTTAAGTAGATGTTTATTAAAGCATAGAGAAAAATGCATGAAAAGTATAACATAATGAATCTTCAAAAGGTGACCATGGCTGTACAAACAGCACCCTGATCAAGAAATCGAACATTAGGGCTCCTGGGTGGCTCAGTCGGTTGAGCGTCTGCCTTCAGCTCAGGTC
>NW_028051196.1:0-405 GCF_054177405.1 Leptonychotes weddellii
CTGGAATGGATAAAGAAAATTACACACACACACAGACACACACACACACACACATGCATGCATGATGGTATGTTATTTGGCCACAAAAAAAGAAGGAAATCCTGACATTTGCAACAACATAGATGGACCTTGAGGGAATTTGCTCAGTGAAGTAAGTCAGACAGAGAAAGACAAGTACCCCATGATTTCATATATATATGAAATATATATATATATATATATCAACCCCTTATGTTGTACACCTAAGACTAATGCAATGTTATATGTCAATCATATCTCATTAAAAAATTATCATTGAAGGGTACCAAAATATGCCACCCCAAAATATACCCCTTTAGCATAGGGACTATTTTGAACTAAAGGCCATTGAGAACAAGCAGACACAGGAAAAGCTCTAAAAACAGG
>NW_028051197.1:0-405 GCF_054177405.1 Leptonychotes weddellii
GTAAAGTTAAAAAAATTCACCCATCTTGGTAAAACTTCACAATAAAAAGCAAAAAGAAAAATCTTAAAGTTTACCAAAAAGAAAAGATAGATTACCCACCAATGGTGTGAACAACAGCAGACAGTGAAGTATACATTTTTTTTCCAAGTGCTATAGGTAAATAGGGGTCATTCTATTTTTTTAATGAAAAACAAGAAAAATGAAAAAACTTGTCTTTTAATGAAAAAACAACAAAAGGATACATTTCTGCAAGAGAAATGAACCCAGAGAGGAATGAGCAGGATTTTAAAAACACAGCATTGGGGGGCGGAGCAAGATGGCAGAGGAGTAGGAGACCTGGATTTCGTCTCCTCTCAGGAATTCAGCTGGATAGGGATCAAACCATTCTGAACACCTACAAACTCA
>NW_028051198.1:0-405 GCF_054177405.1 Leptonychotes weddellii
TTTTTTTTTTTTTAAGATTTTATTTATTTATTCATGAGAGACAGGGGGAGAGAGAGAGAGAGGCAGAAGCAGAGGGAGAGGGCGAAGCAAGCTCCCCACGGAGCAGGGAGCCCCATGCAGGACTCAATCCCAGGACCCTGGGATCATCACCTGAGCCGAAGGCAGATGCTTAACTGTCTGAGCCACCCAGGCGCCCCTTCACAGGGTTCTTCTATTACAACAAATTTTACAGACAAATGAAGGAAAATAAATACATTACAAATGACATTAAGTTAGCCAGGTTCTCAAAACCTTACAGATTTCACTCAGAGTATCAAAGAGTTTATTTGGAGCCCAAATGATCTCTTTCTGAAATAACTGCTATTTCACCAATGGGCCAAAAACTTCATAGGCACAAGTTTGGGT
>NW_028051199.1:0-405 GCF_054177405.1 Leptonychotes weddellii
CCTGGAACTCAGGAAGGCAGGCAGAAGCTTATCTTTCACACATAAGAACTATAAACATTAAGATTTAATGTTAGAAGAAACAGAAAAATTAAAAACAGAAGGTTGTTGATTATTGTAACAGGTGGTAAGCAGAATTAAATGCATTATTTTTAAAATTATTTTATTTTATTTATTTATTTGTCAGAGAGAGAGAGAGAGAGAGAACACAAGCAGGGGAGTGGCAGGCAGAGGAAGAAGCAGGCTCCCCGCTGAGCAAGGAGCCCGATGTGGGACTTGATCCCAGGACCCTGGGATCATGACCTGAGCCGAAGGCAGACGCTTAACTGACTAAGCCACTCAAGCATCCCAGATACATTCTTTGTAATAAACATTCTCAGGGTGGAGAGAGGGCATAGTGCATTTCAT
>NW_028051200.1:0-405 GCF_054177405.1 Leptonychotes weddellii
GGCGCCTGGGTGGCTCAGTTGGTTAAGCGACTGCCTTCGGCTCAGGTCATGATCCTGGAGTCCCGGGATCGAGTCCCACATCAGGCTCCCTGCTCGGTAGGGAGTCTGCTTCTCCCTCTGACCCTCCTCCCTCTCATGCTCTCTGTCTCTCATTCTCTCTCTCGCAAATAAATAAAAAATCTTAAAAAAAAAAAAAAAAGAAAAAAGAAAACCATGTTAATGAGTAAAATATTGTATGCACGTTTTGGAATTTCCTTCCCATTAATTTAAAACATCACTTGTTGATTGGTTAAATCAAGAAATTGGAGTTGACTCTCCCTCCCAAAAAAAGGAAGTAAATTTCCAGTAAAATTCAAAATATAAGTTAACTATATTAATGATGACCTCCCAAACAAGAAAAGTAAT
>NW_028051201.1:0-8989 GCF_054177405.1 Leptonychotes weddellii
TGATGGGTGTTTGAGGGAATGTATAGAGTCCAAATTATTGACCAGAACCCAAGCAAGATGCACCTGTTTTCTTGGGACCTTAGGGTTGCTGGCCTCTTGTTTTCCCAGCCTGTCTTCTGGGGGAGGGGCCTGCCGTGCTGTTACTCAGGCAACCCTATTGGGTTGGAGTTGCCCTGTGCCCCTGTGGCGGGGGATGGGCTCAACGGGAATCAGTTTTTGGGGCTTTTGTTCTCTGGCGGCTTTCCCTGGTGGCTTTCTGCGTCTCTTCCATGAGTCAGAGCGAAAGAGACCATTTCCAACCCTCTGCCTCAGAGCAGAGAGACCGCAGTCTGTTCTTCAGTGAGCTCCCCAGGCCACACTGTCTCCGTTTCTGTCCGTGCTGCTATAAACTGCAGCGGCCTGGGTTGTGCGCCCCTCCGCAGCGCTCCCAGTCCTGCCTCCAGGTCAGGGCACGTCCTGCCCTTTGTGCTTCTAAAACCGCCAGCCGCTCCCAGTTGTGCACGCCCGCGCCACCCCACCGCTCCGGGTTTCTGCCCCGGGGGCTGCCCTAGAGTCCTTTCCCCACCATTACCGGTCTGCAAATCTGTGCCCGGTCCGCAGCGCGCGAGGCTGTCGCTCACCAGCGGTGTAGGATCCCCACGTCCAGGCATCCTCCCGCTGCCGTTTATCCTCCGATATCTGCCCGCGGAATCACAGCTCCCCGCTTTGTAACTCAAAACCAACCGCCTGCGATATTCTGCTTGTAGAGATCCAGATCTTCTTACATCTCAGGCTGGTTTCGTGGGTGCTCAGAGTAGTCTGGTAGATATCCAGCTCAATTCCGGGGACCAGTTGAAATAGGGTCCCCTGCTCCTCTGCCATCTTTTTTCCAAAACCCCAGTCCCTTCTCTTGAGTGCGCTTCTGGAGACAGTGTTTGGCCTTCAGTTCATTAAAGCAACTTTTTCCTATTAAAAAAAAATTTTTTTTTTAATCAGGATGCCTACAATAAATGAAATTCCCTGCATTGTAAACAACCTACTTGAAGTGCATCAGCATATTAATGGGACCATTTTATTTCATGCTTGCAAAAGTGATTTTTTTAATCTTTTGGATTTATTTCATTTGATTTAGTTAAAAGCCACTGATAAAAAGATTAAGATGAGCCTAGAACTCAGAAATCCTTGGAAATAATTGTCAGTTTTATAGTTCCTTAAAGAAGCATTAAAAACTTTACACTTAAACAAAAATTGAATTTGCTGTTCATATGCATAAAAGATTTAATGGCATATAAATTGGGAATAATTGTTCTGTTAAAAAGGATTAAATTAAACCTAAATCAATAATAACATGTGCAGTTTCAATTTAACTGCCTACTTAAAATAAAGTGGCAAATAAATAACTGCTAAATGATTAATAGCAGTGCTTTTATTCACCACCTCAACAGGCAAAATGACCAGTTATTGAATATTTGGAGTGCAAAGGATGTTAATTGTACTAGAAACATGCTCTAATTTTAGTAATTTTTTGATTGAATGCTACACTATGAGGCTCTTCATTAAATGGAGATTTGATTTTATTTTGTTTGAAGTTGAGTACAGTAAGTACTCAAATATGGTCCATTAAAGCCTGCAAATATCATGGCGTGCACATATGAGACCACCTCCCCTTCCTCTCTGCATCCAGGTCTTACCTAGGCATTTGAAGAGGAGACCCGGCATCTGTTGTCTGAACAGCAACAAAAGAGTTGTGTACGCATTGTCTGTGTAACCTTTCTATCAAATGGGGAGGAAGAGAAGTGCATGTTTTGTGTGCAGATGATTACTCAGGAAGGAGCACTTCACACTCATTTTGTTCCAGTGTGTTGACCTGGACCACGAAACCTAATTGCGCTTCTTAACACACAAGCTCAGGACAATGGGGTTCTTCAGTATCATGTTCTATTTCAACCATTAGATTCGTTTCTCTGAAGTATTACAGCTTCCCGTGCTCATGATTTTGCAAAACATAACCTGGCATTTGTTTCGACATACAGTTTCCATCTAGAAAGGGGACGGAGGGGATACTTAGAGACGGTCATTACAGGTGTAAATGGCACAGTGTAATTAAAGTTCTTAGAAGAGCCACATTTTCAGATTCAAATCTCCTCTGTATACATTATTAGAGTTTCTCTTCATAGGATTGGTTCAGAAACATTTTTCTCAGCCAAAGCAATTTTTTTTTTTTTTTCTGATTTGTTCCCCAACCCTTTGTATTGCTTAGGTTCCATTTAAAACACCAGTCTTTCTGCAATGTGTGATATACTTCTAGGGGCATTTAAGAACGGTAATTCGTTGAGGCCAGAAATTACAGTTCTTTCTGAAGATCTAAAGTCATTTAATTCTCCCAGTTTTATCTTCCTCATCAGCACTCAGCAGGTTCCTAAAATATTTCATCACGTGGCTGAAATTTCTTAGTCCCATTTCCTAAACTACAGTGCAAACAGATTGTCCACAGGTGCCTAAGTCATGGTAACAAAAATTGGATTTTTGAAGATAAGTGCTAGTTCCTTCAGGCCACGAAGGTGCCCCTTAGTGCATCACAACACAGCTTTGTGACCTGGAAATAACTTGAGCCCCAGGGAGAGAAGAATCCCTTGAGATCCACCAGCAGGAAGCACAATACACGACAATGTTGTGTTATGGTGACTGACTGTAACACAGGGCAAGTCAAGAATGGTGACGGAGCTCACAGACAGAGGCGGTCATAGCTAGCCCTCACTGGATCCTCACTCTGTGTCAAGGACACAATTCATTGTAAGCATTCATATGTATTAACTCACTTAATCCTCTCAACAGCACTGTGAGATGGGTACTGTTATCCCCATTTCACTGATGAGCAAGCTGAGGCACAGAAAATTTAAATAATTTGCGCATGCCCACACAGTAACTGGTGGCACCAGGAATCGAGTACAGGCAGTCTGATCCTAGGCCCCTTGTCCTTAGGCACCCTGCTGTACCATTTATCAGAACCAAAAGACGCCGTGTCGTTATTCAGGCAAGAAGAGCACCACGGAGATGACATATAACCGAGAAAGGTCTATACTCATGACTAGACATTATGCCATTATCAGCAGGTGCTGGTTAAATGTGATGACCACTGTGAGTGCCAGTTTTCTTAGTATAACTGCAGAGACGGAATCAGGGAAATCATATCCTTCAATCCTTGAAGACTACCTATTTTTTTTTTTTAAAGATTTATTTATCTGAGAGGGAAGGAAGAGAAGCAGAGGAAGAGGGAGAGAGAAACTCAAGTAGACTCTGTGCTGAGTGCAGAGCCCAATGTGGGGCCCGATCTCACAACCCTGAGCTGAAACCAAGAGTCAGACACCCAACTGACTGAGCCTCCCAGGCGCCCCAAAGACTACCTATGTTTTTAAATAATAAGCATTCTTCTGTCTATTGATTCTTCTGTGAGTTTATCATAGGATCATAGTATAGAAATGAAATGGACTTTGAGATATCATCTGCCAATTGAATCTGGAAATAAGAGGTTAACATATTTTCAGTGATGAGCAAGCTTATGCCCTCCTATTTTAAATACCCATAATATGCTGCATTTCTTTATACATCTAATTTATTACTGGATCATGAGAGCTGGCGCATAAAGCCTGTTTCCTTGCTAACAGGTAAGATCCACCAGCCTGCTTCTGTTTTGCTCACCATGCTTCAATGGCTAGGACCCAGGGAGCTGCTCAGGGCCTATTTGCTGACTGGCCGACTGACCGATTCACTGACTCACAGAAGGCAGGCCTTGCTCCACGACCACCTATGGGAATAGCTGCATAATACAGGCCAACTCACAGACAGGAGCTGGGCAGACTGCCAGGGTCTATGTCCTGGTTCCACCATTTGTTCGCTCTGTGACCTTGGGAAAGTCCCATGAGCTCTCTAAGCTCCAGGTCCTTCATCTATTAAATGGGGATAATAATAATACTTCCCTCATTGGGCTCTTCTAAGGAAAACTGGAGATTCACCATCAGCATTCTCTAATGGGCATGCAATATGGACTATCTTTCCAAAGTCAGCACTCCACGTCCCCCCACCCCGGTTAAGTAACAGAGGAGTGATCCCCAGTGGGATACTCACATTCAAAGGCTGCCAAACCCTGCTTTAAGGAGTGCAAAGAAGAAGGCTGGCTATTCTAAGACTTTACAAAAAACAAGCAAACAAAAACGCCCCTGTAGATAATCCTTTCCAAAAACTCATCACCTGGGCTATCCAAAAGTATTGATGTCTCACTAACATCTTTGCTCTCTAATTAAATTATTTTTGCTCCAAACCAGACTCTCAAGTTAATTTAGGTAAGCCACATTCCTTCACGGAGTTTACAGAGCCTTTCAAGATCTCACCTCTGCTTCACCCTGAACGCTCAACCTTCCTTTCATCTATACAGAATCTGTTCTTTGAGAGCACTACGTTCTCCCCTCCATTCCGTTTTACAAGCTCTTCCCTCAGCCTGGCATACGCTCCCTGTGCTTCTTAGCCTTAGGTCTCAGCTAAACCATCACTTCCTTCAGAAAGCTTCTCTCGACCTCCCGAGATGGGACTGGAGGTCCCTCATGAGTCTCGATAGGCCCATGCTCCTCGTCAGGACACTCATCACTCACATCATAAATTGCTTGTTTTCTTTTCTTTTTTTTTAAGATTTTATTTATTTTTGACAGAGAGAGAGAGAGTATACAAGCAGGGGAAGCGGCAGGCAGAGGGAGAAGCAGGCTCCCTGCTCAGCAGGGAACCCGATGTGGGGCTCCATCCCAGGACCCTGGGATCATGACCTGAATAGAGGCAGACGCTTAACCATCTGAGCCACCCAGGTGCTCTATATATTGCTTATTTTCTTGTCTGTATTCCCTACGAGGCTGTGAGCCCATCACTGTATCCCCTAGCTCAGTAAGTGCTCAGCAGAATCACTGAGTGAGCAAGGGAATGATAGAAGTTCAGTTCTGTGAAATAGAGCAAATGAATGAACAGGACAGTTACGTTTACTTTTTCCCTTTAGTATGTATTGGATATGGGGAAACAGCACCTTTCTTCACTTACAAAAATTTCATATCTTTATTTGCTTGAAGATATGATCAAGGTGCCCCTTAATCTGTTCTTTCCCACCTAAACAATCACCCTTATGTTGAACTCATTACATGGTAAGCCCTAAAATCATTCACTAATTTGGTCCAATGCAAGAAGCTTTTCTGCATGTGTAGATTCTAATTTACTACTATTGGGTTTTTAAAAATTAATATCTGATGCTACATTTGTCTTGACTCGAGTAATTTTAGAGGCTCAGTTATTTAAGAAATGCTCATTAATTCCTCTGTCCAGAGCACAGGGTAGAGTACTCAGGCAGAAGTTAGGGAAGGAAGGATGACTCTCAGTCCCTGCCGCCCAGAACTTTAAGTGGGTGAAGAGGCAAAGTTACTATAGCGAAAGGTGAAATAAGCACATATACATAAGATTAAGATACATTGCCTCGGGCGCCTGGGTGGCTCAGTTGGTTAAGCGACTGCCTTCGGCTCAGGTCATGATCCTGGAGTCCCGGGATCAAGTCCCATATCGGGCTCCTTGCTTAGCAGGGGGTCTGCTTCTCCCTCTGATCCTCCCCCCTCTCATGTATTCTCTCTCTCAAATAAATAAATAAAATCTTTAAAAAAAAAAAAATACATTGTCTCGTTTTGATGTTTATGCAATCCTGAGAAGTAAACAGAATACAATTTATCGCTAATTACAGACAAAAGATGGCATGATTTCATGCACACATAGGGAATGACAGACCCAGAACTTGAGCCCAGGACTGTCCAGTCCCAAGTCCAGATTGTGCCCTGCTGGACCACTCCATGCCCAGTGAGACCTAGAGAGCCGAGTGAAAGGCAAGGCCAAAACATAGCGTGATCTCATATGACATCACACAGGAGAAACCTCCTCCTCAAAAGCCCCAGAGGCAGGTAACCCATGGTGCTTAGGGCGTGGGGTGAGTTGCACAGTTTGATATCCCACTTCCCAGTAAATGTGCACAATATCCATTCAGGCATTTTGCTGGAAGAGAATATCATTTTTCTTCCCTTGGTGAAGAAAGAGCAGCCTACCCCAAGAAGTTCTTTTTTTTTTTTTCTAAGATTTTATTTATTTGTCAGAGAGAAAGAAAGAGAGCACAAGCAGGAGGAGGGGCAGAGGGAGAGGGAGAAGCAGGCTCCCCGCTGAGCAAGGAGCCCGATGCGGGGCTCGATCCCAGGACCCTGGGACCATGACCTGAGCCGAAGGCAGACACTTGACTGAGCCACACAGGTGCCCCAAGAAGTTCTCTATCTTAATATGTGAACTAAAAAATCAAAATGACAGTTTAGCAAGACATGGGAGTTTTGTCTTTTCACTCTTATTTTTGCTTTACATCAAATCAAAAAACATCTAGGTCCACATTAAGAGAAGTAAATTAGTAGTAGGGGCACCATTAGTTTGTTTACCCAGCATAAAATTATGTCCTCTGTAAACGGGAATATCAAGTAGCATAAAAGCCTAGGTGATTTACATTTTCTTTTTGATTAGAGGATTGCATCTACTATACTCAAGGAAGGAAAATCTCTCCCATTTAGCTTCTGAAGATCAAAGGGGCCATTAAATATGCCATATTACCAGCTTTTTTTTTTTTTTTTGGTTAAGACCAGGAGGTGCTTTACAAATTGAGATTGTCATGAGGAAAAGGGAAGACTTTATTTGGGGTCATATGCCCTGATTATGGACTAGCCCACGTCCCTCTGGCGGGACCATATGTTTAACCTTTTGCTGAAATAGGGCTGTCGTACAGCTAAGAGCACACACTGACCTGTGTTCTGTTTTGTGTGCATCCATGTGACAAACCAAAAGAATACGAACTAAGAACTTTTCAGTGAGCCACCATCTGATTCTGAACATTGGGGATCTTTCTACAGCACATGTGATAAAATCTACAAAGACAAAATGAAAAGCAAAATACTTAAAAGGAGGATAAACCTAGGTAGGTATTCAGTTGAGATAAATCTTGCTTTCCCTCACAGCAGAAGCAGACCAAGGAAACTATCATCCAGGCAATAATGGCATTTTCTTCCTAGATAAGCACCAAAACGTGTATGTCACCAGCCAAAATGTGAAATCAGTTTTATCTTCACTAGCTGAAGTACTTAAGGTGTGCATAAGTAATAGCATCCCTTGAACCACTGGCATGTGATCTTCAGCTGTTTTGGGGCATTTATATTAACTATTCCCCATTTTTATTCCCTAATTTAATGAACTTGTAATTAAAACCTTTTTGCCCTTATGTATACTCCGTACACCTAATTTGAGCCTCAGTTATGTCTTCAACACGTAGCTAGTAAAAGGAAAATTATAGGAGAAAGATTCAAGTAAGATGACTAAACATAATGAGTAAATTCATTTTGATTAAGGATTTGACATTTCCTTTCTGCTTTGGGCAGCCAACAACCAGTCGAGGACAAATATTCGGACCTCCGATATGACCCACGCTGGAAGAGTAAGAAAGAGGAGAGGAAGTTGTTGACTATGGAAGCATTATCAGAGTCTGTAGACAGCTCTACTGAAAATCTGACTCTGGATCCACTGTACCCTTCCAAGGAGCCCTCAATGGAACTCTCGGGGGAGAAAGGTGAACGCAAGAGTAGCCCACAGAGCGTTGCCTCTTTGTTTGGCAGTGAATTTTTAAGCCCAAACTATGAGCGTGGTGCCCATCACAGCCGGCCATTTTCAGAGCTGAGCGACAGTGATCTGGGGGAGAAGTCAAGCAACCTCTCTCATTACTTGAAGAGTTCAAGTTCACATAATGAGGTTTTCCTGCCAGGATCACGTGGCCGTCAGCGAAGGAAGTCCAAACAATATTTCGTGGAAAAAAACAAGCTGACTTTGGGATTACCTAGTCCTAAAACGGACTCTTATCTTCAACTTCACAGTAAAAAAAGGGGGGACGTTCTCCCAGAACAGGTACGTAAGTGCTACTTAATAATCTCTTCCAAGCACTGGAATGTGCCTTTGTTTGAAATGGCTGGAGATCACTTCCTTCGAGATGGTGACGTCATTACAGCCACGTGGCTGAGTAAAACAAACGTCCTATCCCTTGCTGGTCTTTGAAGAATCAGGGGAATTAGTCCACGAATTCTTTTTTTTAAGATTTAATTTATTTATTAGAGAGAGAGAGAGAAAGTGAGAGCGCAAGCAGGGGGAGTGGCAGGCAGAGGGAGCAGAAGCAGGCTTCCCACCAAGAGGGGAGCCAGACACGGGGCTCGATCCCAGGAACCTGGGATCATGACCTGAGCCGAAGGCAGAAGCTTAACAAACTGAGCCACCCAGGTGCCCCTATTCCACTAATTTTTTTTTTTTTTTTTTAAGATTTTATGTATTAGAGAGACAGCAAGTGAGGGAACACAGAGAGAGGGAACACAAGCAGGGGAATTGGGAGAGGGAGAAGCAGACTGCCCACTGAGCAGGGAACCTGATGTGGGGCTCAATCCCAGGACCCCAAGGTCATGATCTGAGCCAAAAGCAGATGCTTAACCAACTGAGCCAGCCAGGCGCCCCCTGTTTTGTCTTTTTAATTATCCAGGTGATTCTATTACCTTTCCAACCACAACTGTAATCACTATACCACCCTTTATTCTGTGCAAATGATATAAACTTTAGTCTCTCCATCTATAAAATGGGAAAAATAAATGCCCTCCCTTTCTTATCTGATCATTTCAAGAGTAAATTCTATCCCAGATGATGGATTCAGAATCTGTTAGAGCCAGTAGCCTTAGCTCTATTTCATGGGCACTCATACGGATCCTATCAGCCCAACTCCTAGTGGACATGCCCATGGACATAAGAAAAGAATGGCCATCCTTCTTGGGGGAACCAGCTTGAAATTCATTACTTACTAATGTGAGGTCATTTTCAAATATGAAGGAAAGGTTAATACATTACATGGGGATGCCCTTAGACCTATTCCAAATTC
>NW_028051202.1:0-405 GCF_054177405.1 Leptonychotes weddellii
AGACTCCCTGCCGAGCAGGGAGCCCGATGCGGGACTCGATCCCGGGACTCCAGGATCATGACCTGAGCCGAAGGCAGTGGCTTAACCAACTGAGCCACCCAGGCACCCTATTTTTTTTATTTTTTAAGATTTTATTTATTTATTTGACAGAGACACAGTGAGAGAGGGAACACAAGTAAGGGAGAGGGAGAAGCAGGCTTCCCGCTGAGCAGGGAGCCCGATGCGGGACTCGATCCCGGGACTCCAGGATCATGACCTGAGCCGAAGGCAGTCGCTTAACCAACTGAGCCACCCAGGCGCCCAAATTTTACCTTTTTTTATCTTATCAGACTTTCTCGAAAGAATTAGTTTTGCATTACTATTCAAAATTATTAGATTATAGAGTTCTTAAATAGTAAGGGGGTA
>NW_028051203.1:0-405 GCF_054177405.1 Leptonychotes weddellii
CAACCATAAAATTCAAGTACTAATACATGCTATAATATGGGTGAACCTTGAACACATTATGTTAAGTGAAAGAAGTCAGACACAAAAGGACACCTATTGTATGATTCCATTTCAGTGACATGTTCAGAATAGGCAAGTCTATAGAGACAGAAAGTAGGTTAGTGGTTGCCAGGGGCTGGAGGGAGAGGAGAATGAGGGGTGACAGCTAATGGGTACAGGGTTTCTTCCTGGGATGATGAAAATGTTCTAAAATTAGATAGTGGTGCTGGTTGCACAACTCTGTAAATAGACTCTACACCACTGGACTGTACACTTTATTTTTTTTAAAGACTTTTATTTATTTATTTATCAGAGAGAGAGAGAGAGCGCACAGGCAGGGGGAGCAGCAGGCAGAGGGAGAAGCAG
>NW_028051204.1:0-405 GCF_054177405.1 Leptonychotes weddellii
CCTGGGTGGCTCAGTTGGTTAAGCGACTGCTTTCGGCTCAGGTCATGATCCTGGAGTCCCTGGATCGAGTCCCGCATCGGGCTCTCTGCTCGGCAGGGAGCCTGCTTCTCCCTCTGACCCTCCCCCCTCTCATGTGCTCTCTCTCTCTCATTCTCTCTGTCTCAAATAAATAAATAAAATCTTTAAAAAAAAAAAAAAATAAAAAAAAAAAATAAATTTCGTGAGGCAATTTCTCTAATCAGCTTAACCATCACTGATTGAAATTGTTCAGGCTAATGTAGCTTTGCCAAAAATAAGGCTACTGAAGGAGTACCTCCATGATCTCAGAGAATTTGTAAGGGCTAGAATACAGGGTCTACTTTTTTGAGGAATGATTTGGGGGGAAAAAAACCTCACTGCATATTT
>NW_028051205.1:0-405 GCF_054177405.1 Leptonychotes weddellii
CTCAGTTGGTTAAGCGACTGCCTTCGGCTCAGGTCGTGATCCTGGAGTCCCGGGATCGAGTCCCGCATCGGGCTCCCTGCTCGGCAGGGAGCCTGCTTCTGCCTCTGACCCTCCCCACTCTCATGTGCTCTCTCTCTCTCATTCTCTCTGTCTCAAATAAATAAATAAAATCTTTAAAAAAAAAAAAAAAAAAAAAAAAAAAAAAACAAATACAGGGACGTAGCCTCTAATCTTGTCTTTGAGTCTTCTTCCTGTTAATGAATTCTCATTTTGTGCTTTTGTGTGCTCTTTGTATTTTTCTCTTTCCTTCCTTAATTAGTTTATCTAACAGCCTGCTAAAAGGTCCCCCCTCCCCCCACCCCCTGTGAAAGAATTACTTTTTGGAGTCCTTTTCATTAATTTATA
>NW_028051206.1:0-405 GCF_054177405.1 Leptonychotes weddellii
GAGCTCGGTCCCAGGACCCTGGGATCATGACCTGAGCTGAAGGCAGACGCTTAACGACTGAGCCACCCAGGCACCCCTTTAACTTTTTTTTTTTTAAAGATTTTATTTATTTACTAGAGAGAGAGAGAAAATGAGTGGGGGGAGGGAGGGGGAGAGGGAGAAGCAGACTCTCCGCTGAGCAGGGAGCCTGATGCGGGGCTTGATCCTAGGACCCCGAGATCATGACCTGAGCCGAAGGCAGACATTCAACCAACTGAGCCACCCAGGCACCTCCCTATTTTTAATTTTTGAGGAACCTCCCAACTGTCTTCTATAGTGGCTGCAGCAGTTTGCATTCCCACCATCAGTGCACAAGGGTTCCTTTTTCTCCTCATCTTCACCAACACTTGTTTCTTGTGTTGTTGA
>NW_028051207.1:0-405 GCF_054177405.1 Leptonychotes weddellii
AAAGCTACTACAACAAGCCGACCGTCTCTCTTACTTCCTGGGAGGGGAATATGAGTTTTGACTCTTTAAAGATATTGTATCTCTTCCCCCACCCCCCAAATGTTGTGGTCATTGAGTACAAATTTAAAGGAAGCCTTTATTTTTGTATGTATGCTTGTTATAAGGTTTAAACAAGTTGTATATTCATCTTTTTTTTTTTAAAAGTTTATTTATTTATTTGAGAGAGAGAGAATGAGAGAGAGCACATGAGAGTGGGGAGGGTCAGAGGGAGAAGCAGACTCCCCGCTGAGCAGGGAGCCCGATGCGGGACTCGATCCCGGGACTCCAGGATCATGACCTGAGCCGAAGGCAGTGGCTTAACCAACTGAGCCACCCAGGCGCCCTGTTTATTGCTTTTAAAGAATA
>NW_028051208.1:0-405 GCF_054177405.1 Leptonychotes weddellii
GCCGTGACCACTCCTCACTGCTTCCTTCCCTTGCCCACAAAAACTCACTGGGTCTGAAATTATACCCCAAGCAGTCTTCTGGATGAGACTAAAATCTGTCCTCACACAATACATTTTAATCTTCAAAGGTCAAATTCATAGCAAAAAGTGGCCTCCAATGAGACATTGTGTTGCTCGTGTTTGCTGGCCAAAACTCTGTACCATTCTTTAGTCCAGAGAAAAAAGAAAGGAAGAAAACTAAAAATGATAAAAATTAAAAAATGGTAACCATGTTGGTTACCATACAAGGCCTCACTCCCCAAGATTTGTCTTTTTCTCTTTACCAGGTTATTTAAAGAGAGGGGGACATGGTTACTTAAGTCACTTCTTGACTAAAGACTCTTTTTGTGGATGAATCCCCAGCCC
>NW_028051209.1:0-405 GCF_054177405.1 Leptonychotes weddellii
TGGTCAATGGTTGTGACATAGTCATGCATATCGATACTTTCAAAAGTCTCAACCCCACCTATCTCTTTTAATGGACTTTCTAACGTAGTTTTGGAAAGCTTGCATTGCTCTTGATAAAAGGTGCTAATAGGAAGCTGACCTACCCAATTTATTTCAAAACTGGTTTTTGGTCTAATAAGATTTCCTTGACTATCATAGGAACCTGAAAAAGCTCGAAGGTTTGGCGTGGCTTCGTATAAAATGGTATCGTTTTGAAGGTTATAATCAACGATATGAGTGCTAAAAGGGGCAAAAAGTAATATAGTATGATCACTAATGATTTTTGAATCGTCATTTAATAGTAAGTAATGAACGGCACTTGTTGTCGTAATACTACCACCCATAGGGCCTAATGAACGCGCTTCT
>NW_028051210.1:0-405 GCF_054177405.1 Leptonychotes weddellii
AGAGTGCATGCACGTGGATGGAGGGGTAGCGGGACAGGGAGAGAGAGAATCCCAAGCAGACTCCCTGCTGAGTGTGGAGCCTGACTTGGGGCTTGGCTCCGTTCCTTGACCCTGAGATCATGACCTGAGCCAAAAATCAAGAGTTGGACACTTAAACGACTGAGTCACCCAGACGCGCCTTCCTGCTTTTTCATGACTGTTTCATGACTGTTTCATTGTATGGTCAGTCCATATTTTTTAATCCAGCCATCTACTGATGACCACTTGAGTTGCTTCTGCTTTTTGGTGATGTGAATAAGATTGGAGTTTAACAAATAGATGGGCATAGCTAAAATATCCCTTGAACATTAGAACTCTTTAGGTTTCTTTTCCAAAGTGCCATGCCCACTCCCACCCCCCTGCCCT
>NW_028051211.1:0-405 GCF_054177405.1 Leptonychotes weddellii
ACAATTTTAATTTAATATAATTTGATTTCCTGACCCCATAAGTCTGGAAATTGTTCAATTTAGGTGTTATAATGGATGCTACTGGATATCTGTCCAGCATCTGTTCCCCTGTTGTCTCTCCTACAGAACTCTAATTTTTTTGTTCTTCAGTTATTCATACTTACAAATGCATCCATGTGCTTCAGGGAAGCCATCAGCCTGCAGCTCTGGGTGGGCCTGATTGGTTTAAAGGTTTCTTGTTCTCTTTCCCAGGGATGAGCGCAGGGGTTGGGATGGGAGGAAATCTGTTGAAGGGTGTTTCTAGGAGATAATTCTTTGTCCCAGGGAAAAGCCAGAACATTTGATCTCTTAGTTCTTCTGGATCTTGTCATGTGGGGATGAGACTCTGGGTCTACGGAGCCTTGT
>NW_028051212.1:0-8989 GCF_054177405.1 Leptonychotes weddellii
CCCTAGCACTTTGCTTGGCCCACAGGAGACTAGGTAAGTACCTGTCTATAAATTGAGGTAATACATCCATGATAGAGCAGAAATTTTGGACAGCAGCACCACCCAGTGTCCATGTTGGGGGAGAAAAGTGAGGATCCAGTAGTTACTTGAAAGGACCAAATGTTCGAGGTCACTTTCTGGATACTCACCCAGAACCTTAAAGCATTAAGGTAAGATGGAGATAAGACTGTCTTTAGCTTGTATCCCATATTTGCCATATGGCTCATGTATGGTGGTAAAGATACTCTACATAGATCAGCACCCATTCTCTCCACAAGGATTTCTCAAGCCCTCCCCACCTCTCTCCATTCATTCCCTTTTCTATGTCCTTGTAGCACTTCATGTTAATTTGAGAATTTTGTGTTTGTTGGAGAAATTTTTAAAGCAGAAAGCCACCCTCATTCAACAAATAATATTTATTGAATACCTACAATGTCCCAGGCACTAAATACAATAAACACCAATGTTTCCTGATCAGAGTTGAATGCTTTTAACATTTGGGTTTATTTACTGTCTTTTTTTTTTTTAAAGAATAAAAATAGTACAGAAAAACTGAAGCTCCCTTGACCCTTGCCCTGTGTCCATTTACTCCCACTTCTCCAGAGGTAGTCCAATCTTGAATGTGAAGTATAGTTTCTAGACTATTTTTCTATCATTACAGATTTACACAATCTCTGTTTCCAAGAATGACATGGTATATTGTAGGAACCAGTGCTCCAGGTATAAGACTGAATTTCCACATTACTTGGGGTCAAGAGGAAGTTCCAGACACCCACCCACCCCACCACAGCCCAAAATTCAAAATATGCCCTCAATCTATCTGCCTTGAATCCATCAGAACTCATCTAATAACTATTTTTATCCTCATTTACGCCAGTTACCACAAGAACCCTGAGATCCCCCATGATACCCCTCAACTCCCTCATTTTAACCTCCATAAGGCTGTGACCACATCCCCTCTCTAGTTTACTTCTCACACCTCTTTCCTATTCCTAAAACATAATGCACCCTCAGTAATTCCCCTATATCCTCAACCTCTTCTCTAAATGTGTCCTTTATTGTCTTCCACTAACAGACACTAGGCTCTCCCCCTGAGGACTCTGTGTCCCCTGAAGCCCACTCGAGAGGAGCATATGATTTTTCTCTCCCACCACCATTGTACCACAGAACCTGAAGGCTGAATAAATGTCTTTCTTGCTTCTTATTGCTGCCTTAGGCAATTCCTCTCCCACATCCTTGAAAACTGTCAGCTTTTGGCAGCTTGTCACCAACTAGCCTTTATTGTTGGCATCTACCAAACTTCAGTTTCCCATCTCTCCTTATTTCTTGAAGATTTTAGCTCCTGGAACATGGTCACTCTCAATGAAGTAGTACTGTCTTAATTCCTGGTGAGCTCAAGAACAACCGTTCTGACACACTGACTCCCTCGGTTCCTTGAACATTTCTCCTTCATGACATTGTCTTTGACCCCATCTCAGCTACTCACTCACATGGCCATATCCTAGGCCCTATCATAGCAATTTTAGCAACTCCTCCATAATCTCAATTTCAAACATCCCTCTTTCTATCACCTCCTCTCTTTTCAGCTCACTCAGAACCCCACCTTCTTTCAAACTTACCAAAATCTCCAACCCATAGGTCTTACCAGATTTCATCATCTCTTGATCCCTCATTGTTTTATCTCCCCTCCTTCCCCAGCTCAAAAGTTATGTTCAGTCTTCATTAACACTTGTTTACATATACCCTGTACTCTACTGCCCCTCTCTCACTTTGTATTGTTTCCCTGGCAAAATCATAACCCTGACTAAACCCAAATATACCTCAAGGAGCTTGAACCCACACAGCTAAACCTGGCTGGAGGAAAATGTACAACCACATGACTAACTTGAACTTGACTAACATGAACTTCAATCTGGCCCTTAATGCTGCTAGTCAATTTACTCAGTAGGCCTCCTCTCCCTTAACTTTCCAAATGTTCTAAGTTATGATTTCATACCTTCTCTCTCCTCAAACTCCCAACACCACCTCCCCATCCCAACTTTTCTGTTACTTTCTATTTTACCAGAAAATTGTAGCTATCAAAAGAGAAATTTCACTGACTTCTACCACCAGGAACATCACTTCACTTACCCACACCTGCATCTATATACATAGCCTTCTTGTTGATAACTTTATTAGAGTTCTCCAGAGAAACAGAACCAATAGGATAGATAGATGATAGATAGATAGATGATAGATAGATAGATAGATAGATAGATGATAGATAGATAGATAGATAGATAGATAGATAGATATGTAAGGGATTTATTATAAGGGATTGATTTATGTGGTTGGAAGGCTGAGAAGTTCCACAGTCCACTAAATGCAAGATGGAGGCCCAGGAAAGCCAGTGATGAACTTTAAAGCCTGAAAGCCCAAGAACCCAGGGCCAGGGGGTGGCTGTGGAAGGTGGGGGGCAGGCAATGGTATAAATCCCAGTCCAAGTCCAAAGGCCTGAGAACCAGGAGTACCAATGCCAAAGGCAGGAGAAGAAGAATGTCTTAAGCAGAGAGAATAAATTTGACCTTTCTCCGCACTTTTTTTTTCTATTTGAGCCCTCAACAGATTGGATGAAACCCACTCACATTGGTGAGGGCAATTATTTTTACTCAGTCTACCGATTAAAATGCTAATGTCTCCTGAAAACACCCTTGCAGACACACCCAGAAATAATATTTTATCAGTTATCTGGGCATCCCTAAGACCAGTCAAGTTGACACATAAAATTAACCATCACAGAAATTGTCTTATATAAATTAGCCAAAAAATCTTTAATATGAGTGAAATAGAAAAGGATATGCTTGAAAGGATGCCAAAAAATGTCAAAGAATTTTAAAATGTGCTAGAATATATAGAATGCTGTTAAATTTTAAACGCTTTTTAGAAATAAGAAAATAAAACAGTTGTGTCCTAAAATTGACTAAAGACATTTTTGGATTATTTGGGTTGTCAAAATATAAAAAGAAAACTAAAAAAGATATTTTAAAATCACAGGAGGAATTAAACTAATCTACCATAAATAAAATAAATTTTGGTAAAGTGGATTTTAGATAACTATATCATTAAATTAATAAGGAAATAAGTCAATATATGGCACGAAGTAAGTCAAATATTTAAAAGACTGGAGAGGGAATATCATTTCAAAAAAACTGTAAAGATCTGTAGTACATATTATCCTATTAAGTGTTAAGCCAAGGACTTGTGTAAGTCAGGTTTCTCCAGAGAAACAGAACAGTAGGATATATTTCTTTCAAAGAATTTTATTTATTTACATTTATGTCAAGGAATTGGCTTATGCAACTGTGGGGACTGGCAAGTCTGAAGTCTACAGGCCAGCAGGCTCATGCAGGAATTAATGCTTCAGTCTTGCAACAGAATTTCTTCTTCCTCTGGGAAACCTGTGTTTTTGCCCTTAAGAACTTTAGAAAAAAAAAAAAAGTGGGGCACCTGGGTGGTTCAGTTAGCTGAGCGGTCCTACTCGGTTTTGGCTCAGATCCACCTCGGGGTCATGGGATTGCGCCCGGCGTTTAGCAACCCACCCTTCCCGCTGCTGAGCCCCCTGTTGGGCTCCGTGTTCAGCCAGGAGTCTGCTTCCTTGGGATTCTCTCTCTCCGTCTGCCCCTATCCTTCCCACACACATGTTCATGTGCTGTCTCTCTCTCTCTCTCTCAAAATAAATAGATGAATCTTTTAAAAAAGAAATAACTTTTAGTGGATTGGACACTGTTGAGAATAATCTTTATTTAAAGTCAACTGATTTCAGATGTTAACCAAATATTCAAATACCTCCGCCAATGTCTAGATGGATGTTTAATAAATAACTGAGTACTATAGCTTAGCCCAGTTGACACATCACAGTAACTAAAATGCCTTCATCAAGAACCTTCTCTGGAAGACCAACTAAATTCCTTTTGAAACTTTTATTCTAACAATCTTAGTCTGCTCTAATAATTTTCAATATACAGATTGCCACACACCATTCTTTCAGTTCAATAAAAATTTATTGAGGTACTACTGGAGTGTCTGTCCCCAAGAAGCTCCATTAATTTGAGGTTTTGCAGGCAATAAGTTTGATCTATCATTACCACTTATTACCTCTAAGCAAATGTGTCAGCATTCAAAGGAAGCATCTGAATAGACTACTGAAAAAGTTTCACCAATAAGATTGATAGGTTGCTTGTCTATCAACATACCTCTTAGAGTTCAACATTAAGGGTCCCTTTACAATCTCAAAAGTTTCGTCTACTGTGTTGATTGTAAATTTAAGAATGACTTCATTATTATATGAACACAATGAAGCCATAACATCCCCTCTATGTCCTGGCTTTTATATGATATATATTCCTTATCTTTCAAGTCCATACTGTTCTGTTTTTACCTACCCTTTCTTATTTGTTTATTCACTTTTACAACGCTAGTTGGTCTTTGCTAAAAATCATGAAGTGAGACCAAAATAAGGATGTTTGCTGCATAAAATCCAGAGTGTAATGGGGATGGTGCAGCCTCATTTTGTTGATCATTTGTAGTGGCATTTTCTTTATGGTCTATGTAAGTGAAGTTGCACCTTAAGGTGAAACTATAATTGTTGGGGTATCACAATTGCTGACCTGAGGTTATATGTAACAAACTTTGCAGCCACTCTCTTTCCACATAATTTTAGTGCTGGTAGCCATATCATCTTTGTTCCTACAGCTGTGATCCAAACTAAGGCTCATAATCAAGCCATCTTTGTTGCTGGTCCTCACCTAATCTTGGCCTAGTTGAATTTTTGTCTTCCAGTTCTAGGAAATTGGCTCAGTCTTACTTACCCATATTTTTTCCCATTCCATTGCTCTTAGGACCAAATTCCTTCATGACCAAGTTTCCCTCTGGTTCTTGCCAACAATCCCAAGTCTAGTCTCTTATTTCTGGGCTCTAGTTCCCTAGTATTGGATCTTCCTGTATTTCACTGCCTACTTTTCTGTATCTTCATCTCCTAACTGAAGCCAAAGTCTACTCCCTGGAGGTGTACTCTATCTGCTGACCAGAATCCATTATTGGCTCTTCAAAAAACTGACTCAGTTACTCTTAACCTTTCTTTATAGACTATGATAAAGCATCTCCCTTGATTACCTACTACATCCACAGCATTGCATAACATAAATTAATATCAGCTGCTATTTCTATATCCACAAGTAGAAGACAGAGGCAATCTTGAAAAAGATATTTCTTTGTTGGTGTCTTTAAATTTGGCATGTTATTTCATGGAAGAAATGTATGTGCTTATCAAGTAAATTATGTGGTAAAAGGCGAGCATCCCATCTTCTCCCCCCTCTGATGTCATCCTTTGAAAAAAATGACAGTAGTCTACAAGCAGTGGTTTTGAATTTCAGCTGCATCTTATTATCATCTGAGGAGTTTTTTAAAAATACTGATACCTGGCCTCTACCCAGAGGTCTGCTGCTAAATGTTTAATAACTGCTCTGTAGAAGAGGTTGATATATAGCCTTTGTTGATTTTCATGGTATAAATACTCCAACGAAGGCCTATTTTATTTTATTTTTCCTTCTTTCCCATTTTTTATTTAAATTCAATTAATTAACATATAATGTATTATTAGTTTCAGAGGTAGAGGTCAGTGATTCATCAGTCTTAAATAACACCCAGTGCTCATTACCCCATGCCCTCACCCGCCTCTCCTCCAGCAACCCTGTTTGCTTCCTATGATTAAGAGTCCCTTATGGTTGTCTCCCTCTCTGATCTCGTCTTATTTTATTTTTTTCCTCTCTTCCCCTATGATCCTCTGTCTTATTTCTTAAATTCCACATATGAGTGAGATCATATGATAATTGTCTTTCTCTGATTGACTTAATTTGCTTAGCATAACCCTCTAGTTCCATCCACATCATTGCAAATGGCAAGATTTCATTTTTGGATGGCTGTGTAGTATTTCATTGTGTGTGTGTGTGTGTCTGTGTGTGTGATCTTCTTTATCCATTCATCTGTCAATGGATATCTGGGATCTTTCCATAGTTTGGTTATTGTGGACATTGCTGCTATAGACATTGGTGTGCAGGTATCTGAAAGCCAATTTTAACCCATCAGTGTGAAATAGTGAATTCAGTCAGCTGGTAAAATTCCTGAAATGTTTCTCACCAGATCTCATGAGCCAGTAGGAGTTGACTCCAGTGGACCACTGCCTATACCCCAATCCTATCTCATGATAATTGAATCAGAATCTCTGGGGATAGGAACAAGGTAAATTTGTCTCACACAGAGTTTTTGTAAAGTAGTGTTTGACCCCAAGGTTTGTAACTAGACTTTACTATTTCATAGCAGTGTAACCTTGGGAAACTACGTCACCTTTCTTCATCTGTAACATGGGGATATTAAATGTACTTATTTTCTAAGATAATTATGAGGATTAAAAGAATTTGTGTATGACACTTATAGAAGTGTCTAGTATGTTAGTTATTGTTATTCTCTCTTAATTCAGTTTCTTCATCTCAGGTGAGCTTCTTTGAGAGGATTGTCCAAACTTGACTCTGGCTACCATTTTTAGTGTTAATCTTTGACTGGTTATCCAAAGCAAACCAGGAATTCTGTGTAGGAAAAAATTTAAGATGAGCTTAGATTAAAAATTTAGACTGAGAACAAATAAGAATTTTAATTAAAAGTACACTTAAAAGTCATAAAACATTGCATTTCATTCCTTATCCTAAGCTGGGATGAAAGGGGGTAGTGAACATTTGATCAACTAGAAACATTTCCTACTCACCAATATTGTGAACCTAAGTTAAAAATGCTAATGATGGGGGGGAGGATGGCGGAGGAGTAGGGGATCTTATTCTGACCGGTCCCCGGAATTGAGCTGGATATCTTTAGACCACTCTGAACACCCACGAAATCAGCCTGAGATGTAAGAAGATAGATCTGGATCTCTACAAACAGAATATCACAGGCAGTTGCTTTCGAGGTATGAAGTGGGGAGCCATGGTTCCATGGGCAGATATCAGAGGAAAAACGTCAGCAGAAGGGAGCCTGGCCATGGGGATCTTACACCACCAGTGAGCAATAGCTTCCCATGCTGGGGACATGGCACAGACTCGCAGATTGGTAGGGGCGGGGAAAGGACTTTCAGGGCAGTCCTCTGGACAGAAACAGGGAGCAGCAGGGCTGCACATGTGAACTGGGGGCGGCTGGCAGCTTTAGAAGCACAAAGGGCAGAGACGTGCCCTGACCTGGGAGCGCTGTTGAAGGGCTCACAACCCAGGACTGTAGTTTATAGCAGCACAGACAAAAATGGAGATAGTGTGGCCTGGAGAGCTCACTGAAGAACAGACTGGGATCTCTCTGCTTTGAGACAGAGGGTTGGAAACGGTCTCTTCTGCTCTGACTCTAGAAGAGACGTGGAAAGCCCCCAGGGAAAGCCGCCAGAGAACAAAAGCCCCCAAAAAACCAGTTTTCATTGAACCCATGCCCCGTCATAGGGGGCAGGGCAACTCTGCACAAACAGGGTTGCCTGAATAACAGCGCAGCAGTCCCCTCCCCCAGAAGACAGGCTGGGAAAACAAGAGGCCAGCAACCCTAAGGTCCCTAGAAAACAGGTACATCTTGCTTGGGTTGTTGTCAATAATTTGGACTCTGTACATACCCCCAACCACCCCTCAACAGAATGACTAGGAGGAAACCCCAAAATAGGAAAGACTCAGAGATTATGACTTATGCCACAGGTTTACAAATCAATTCAGATATAACCAAGATCTTGGAGATAGAATTCAGGCTATCAGTTGTGAAGATAATAGCTAGAATGGAGAAATCAATTAATGGCAACACAGAATCTCTAAGGGCAGAAATGAAAGCTGAATTGGCAGAATTTAAAAGTGCTATCAATGAGATCCAATCTAATCTAGATAATCTAACAGCTAGGGTAAATGAAGCAGAAGAATGAGTTAGTGATCTAGAAGACCAAATAGTAGATACAAAGGGAAAAGAGGAGGCCAGGGAAAAACAACTCAGAATCCATGAAAATAGAATCAGAGAAATAAGTGACACCGTGAAACATTCCAATGTCAGAATTCTTGGGATCCCTGAGGGGGTGGAGAGAGAGAGAGGACTAGAAGATGTAATTGAGCAAATCGTAGCTGACAACTTCTCCAATCT
This sequence comes from Leptonychotes weddellii, assembly GCF_054177405.1. NCBI lineage: Eukaryota > Metazoa > Chordata > Mammalia > Carnivora > Phocidae > Leptonychotes > Leptonychotes weddellii. The sequence goes on from NW_028051212.1 coordinate 8,221, forward strand.
GGGGAATGAAACAAACATTCGTGTCCTAGAGACAGAGAGGACCCCTCCCAAGATCAAGGAAAACAGGCCAACACCACAACATGTAATAGTAAAACTCACAAATATTAGAACCAAGGAAACCATCCTAAAGTCAGTTAGGGGGAAGAGATTCCTTATGTTCAGAGGGAGGGATATCAGAATAACGTCAGACCTATCCACAGAGACCTGGCAAGCCAGAAAGGGCTGGCAAGACATATTCAGGGTACTAAACGAGAAGAACATGCAGCCAAGAATACTTTATCCAGCAAGGCTGTCATTTAGAGTGGATGGAGAGATGCAGAGCTTCCAAGACTGGCAGAAACTGAAATAATATGTGACCACTAAGCTGGCCCTGCAAGAAATATTAAGGGGGAGTCCATAAAAGGAGAAAGACCCCAAGAGTGATATACAACAGAAATTTACAGGGACAATCTATAAAAACAAGGACTTCACAGGCAACATAGTGACAATAAATTCATATCTTTCAATAATCACTCTCAATGTGAATGGCCTAAATGTTCCCATAAATTGGTGCAGGGTTGCAGATTGGATTAAAAAACAGGACCCATCCATATGCTGTCTACAAGAGACTCATTTTAAACCTAAAGATACATCCAGACTGAAAGTGGAGGGATGGAGATCCAACTTCCATGCCAACGGACCTCAAAAGAAAGCTGGGGTAGCAATTCTTGTATCAGGCAAATTAGATTTTAAGCTAAAGACTGTAGTTAGAGACACAGAAGGACACTAT
>NW_028051213.1:0-405 GCF_054177405.1 Leptonychotes weddellii
TCTCTTAACCTGTAAAATGATCAGGTCCTATTTTCCCCTTAGGGGTAAGAATCACATGTGTGAAAATGCTAAACTATAAAATGCTATACAAATGCATGGTATTTGTATAATGATTACTTATCAAACAGACTTTGGGGGAAAGTTTTTGTTTACCTATCTCAATCTGAAATTGAGTGCTAACATAGTGTTTTTTTTTTTTAAAAGATTTTATTTATTTGACAGAGAGAGACACAGCGAGAGAGGGAACATAAGCAGGGGGAGTGGGAGAGGGAGAAGCAGGCTTCCCGCGGAGCAGGGAGCCCGATGCGGGGCTCGATCCCAGGACGCTGGGATCATGACCTGAGCCGAAGGCAGACGCTTAACGACTGAGCCACCCAGGCGCCCCGTGGTAACATAGTGTTTATT
>NW_028051214.1:0-405 GCF_054177405.1 Leptonychotes weddellii
TGCAAACATGTTCCCCACTCCTCCTTCCTAAGGTTATCTCCCTTTCTAGTATCTCTTTCTCTTTTTACTCTCTTAACATACCAGCTTTCATTTCTGGCCTTTTTATGATGGGCTATGGCCAGTTAAACTTGGCTACTTCCCTGCTGGCTTTCTGCTGAAGAAGCCTTCGATTCCTGGATGGGAGAAGCTCACACACAGGGAACCTTATTATCCAAACATGTTACCTGCATCTCAGCGTAGATCCACTCTTACAGTGGTGCCCTAGAATCTCTAAGTCTTTAGGGGTTGCAAACTTCTCTTAGAGCCTTTGGGAGGCCAACTACTTTACCTTAGTGATGTGTGCATGTGTGTGTGTGTGTGTGTGTGTGTGTGTGTGAGTGCATGCACAGAAGTTACCTGGGACAC
>NW_028051215.1:0-405 GCF_054177405.1 Leptonychotes weddellii
CAATTCTGTCAGCCACAAACAGGTGCATGATAGCCCTAAGGGTAATTTTTAGTCTCCACTACTTCGTTATTTTGTGTTTTGCTGTGTTTTTGCTTAGTTTTGAAGTGTTTGGCAAACATCATTCACTGCCACACTCAAAATAATGAGATACTGGAAGACCTAGTATGGAGTGCCATATAATTGCAATTTAAAAAAAAAAGGAAGTGATTAAAAAAAAAAAGTTTATGCCCCGCCGCGCGTCGGGACCGGGGTCCGGTGCGGAGAGCCCCTCGTCCCGGGAAATGGGGCGCGGCCAGAAAGGGGGCCGCCCCCTCGCCCGTCACGCAACGCACGTTCGTGGGGAACCTGGTGCTAAACCATTCGTAGACGACCTGCTTCTGGGTCGGGGTTTCGTACGTAGCAGAG
>NW_028051216.1:0-405 GCF_054177405.1 Leptonychotes weddellii
TTCATGTAAGGATTCCTAGTAGGTAATATGGAAGATATAAAAATGACAAGAGAAGATCCTCATCTTCAAGAAGCCTATAATATACGTGGGGAAATAAGAAACAGGCAGAAATCACATAATAAAAAACAGACTGTTTAAAGTGCAATAAAGTTGAAACAGATAACCTGCTATAGAGTCTCCGATAAGAAAGAGATAAAGAGGACCCGAGAGCAAGATGGCGGAGGAGTAGGAGACCTGGATTTCGTCTCCTCTCAGGAATTCAGCTGGATAGGGATCAAACCATTCTGAACACCTACAAACTCAACAGGAGATCGAAGAAAGGAATAGCAACAACTCTCTGAACAGAAAAGCGACCACTTTCTGGAAGGTAGGACGTGCGGAGAAGTGAATCCGAGGCGATATTCG
>NW_028051217.1:0-405 GCF_054177405.1 Leptonychotes weddellii
GCCTGGGTGGCTCAGTTGGTTAAGCAACTGCCTTCGGCTCAGGTCATGATCCTGGAGTCCCGGGATCGAGTCCCGCATCGGGCTCCCTGCTCGGCAGGGAGTCTGCTTCTCCCTCTGACCCTCCTCCCTCTCATGCTCTCTGTCTCTCACTCTCTCTCTCTCAAATAAATAAATAAAATCTTTAAAAAAAAAAAAAAAAAAAAAAAAAGACCTTGAGTTAGCATTAACAGAAGGCAGAGGGGGAGGGAATATAAGAGCAGAGTAGCAGCAGATAAGAGCCATGGGGGGCTGCTCACAGCCCCTGCTGGTTCTCCTTCTAGATCTCTCCTCATTTTTATGTGGGGGGAGGTCTATATAGGAAGAGACTGGGGAGCAGCAGTTGGGAGCCAGCGATGGGGGCTTTAG
>NW_028051218.1:0-405 GCF_054177405.1 Leptonychotes weddellii
GGAGGGGGGTGGGAGGATGGGTTGGCCTGGTGGTGGGTATTGAGGAGGGCACGTTCTGCATGGAGCACTGGGTATTATGCACAAACAATGAATCATGGAACACTTCATCTAGAACTAATGATGTAATGTATGGGGATTAACATAAGAATAAAAATAAATAAATAAATAAATAAATAAATAAATAAATAAATAAATAAATAAAAATAAAAAAAAAAAAGCCACTCTAGCTGGTTAAAGCAGAACCTTAATTGAGAAGAGCTACATATGAAATCACAGTGATGTGTAACCTTTGATTAACAAAATTAAAAGTTTTTACAGTATGTCCAATATTTCAGTGAAGTAACAGATTGTAACTTCTGATCACCATACATTTGAACTAATCTAGGTGTTTTTATTAAATAAACT
>NW_028051219.1:0-405 GCF_054177405.1 Leptonychotes weddellii
CTTTTAATAACTTCCCCAGGTAATATTGGTGTAGGTGACTCATAAGTCCTTTTGAAAAACAGCGTTAACCCCTCAGTCATTGGCAGCTTTATTTACTAACTCAGAAGTATCTACGGAATGCCTCGCATGTTTATGGATATAGGAGAAAAGTAGGGATGGATTTAGGCTTTATGCTCTTCAGTTACTTCTAATATCTTCTGATAGTATATAGTACTTTATAATGACAACACTTCTATATACACAATCACATTTAAACTTCAGAGCTAGACTATGAGACAATTTAACTATACAAAGAAACTCAATACTCAAGAAGGTGAAGTGAGTTTCACCAAGTCATTTAGCTTTGAGCTGCTGTGTGCCGGAGGTGTCTGTGGAAAAGAGGTTTTCGGTCTTTCCATTCAGTGG
>NW_028051220.1:0-405 GCF_054177405.1 Leptonychotes weddellii
TATATTTAGAAGGCAGTAGGCTGGGGCGCCTGGGTGGCTCAGTTGGTTAAGCGACTGCCTTCGGCTCAGGTCATGATCCTGGAGTCCCAGGATCGAGTCCCGCATCGGGCTCCCTGCTCGGCAGGGAGTCTGCTTCTCCCTCTGACCCTCCCCCCTCTCATGCTCTCTCTATCTCATTCTCTCTCAAATGAATAAATAAGATCTTTAAAAAAAAAAAAAGAAGGCAGTAGGCTGTACATAGTAAAGAACCTTGGATTTCTCCTCTACTGAGAATCATCGGGTACAAGATAAAGTTTAGTTTATTTGTTGTAAAGTCACAAATGTGGGGGATTCTAGGGCATGTTTACGGACTGAGGAGAAAGAGCCTGAAGGGAGAGAGAACTGACTAACCACATGGGGATGGGC
>NW_028051221.1:0-405 GCF_054177405.1 Leptonychotes weddellii
CTCTGTATACACGCAGCTCGGTGCTTCTAACTGTGCACATGGTCTAGACTTCTGCAGTTCCTAGGGGCTTACATTCTCATGGCCTTCTCTGCCACCAGCTGCCTCTTCCTTATCCACCACCCATGATAAGGAAATGTAGCCTTCTTCCTGCTCCATCCATACCAAATAGGGACTCGCTGGGAGATTGGTACAGGGAATCCAATACGAGTCTTCACTAAGAAATAGGGGGAGGACAGAGGTCATCAGAGTGATGGAAGCATCACACAAAAACAGGGTCCTCGTTACTAGTGACCTCAGCCCCAGCACCATCAGTAACTATACTGCCAACACCTATCTCAACCACCACCATCATAACTACCACCGCCGCCATCACCACCACCATCACCACGACCATCACCGCCATCA
>NW_028051222.1:0-405 GCF_054177405.1 Leptonychotes weddellii
GGCTTTTTGCTTAGATCCATCCCCCAGAACTATGGAGATGCAAAGAGGAAAGGGCAGTAATGCTAGGATGTACGAGGAGGAAAAGGGGGACTTCTGTCTTCCAAATGTGCAATCTCAGAGTGGTTTTTAAAGAAAAGCTGCCCAGCAGCTTTAGAACCCTGATGACCTGAGGACTGCTGGGAACACATGACACCTGAGTCGGGAGTGTGGGCAGAAGTGGGCATCAGGAGGTGGTGGGGGGGGGGGGGGGCGACTTTCCTTATGTCACAGGGAGGTACTATATTGCCACGGTTACCAGCTTAAAGGGCAAAAGCAGACCAACTCAGGTTGGAACTGGGCCTGTACCTTTATAGGTATAAATGATCCTGGGTAACCAGACTAAATGTCAGCTTCCTCACCTGTAAA
>NW_028051223.1:0-8989 GCF_054177405.1 Leptonychotes weddellii
GCAAATCAATCAATGTGATACAATACATTAACAAAAGAAAGAACAAGAATCATATGATCCTCTCAATAGATGCAGAAAAAGCTTTTGACAAAATACAGCATCCTTTCTTGATCAAAACTCTTCAGAGTATAGGAATAGAGGGTACATACCTCAATATCATAAAAGCCATCTATGAAAAACCTACAGCGAATATCATTCTCAATGGGGAAAAACTGAGAGCTTTCCCCCTAAGGTCAGGAACGCGGCAGGGATGTCCACTATCACCACTGCTATTCAACATAGTATTGGAAGTCCTAGCCACAGCAACCAGACAACAAAAAGAAATCAAAGGCATCCAAATTGGCAAAGAAGAAGTCAAACTCTCCCTCTTTGCAGATGACAGGCAAGTTAGGTTTAATCCGACATAGGTTACAAAGGGGATTATCCTGGGCAGTTACTGAAGGGCTCTGGGTTTCTAAGATTTCACCTGTGAGGTGGGGATGAGAACACCCATCTCCCAGGGCTGGTGGGGTGGATACATTAATTACCTCTTTTACTAACACATAAAATGTTATCTAGAATATATTAGTTTTCCTCGTTTTCTATGACTATCCCTCAAAGATATTTTGGTTACTTTGAAATTGCTTGCAGAAAGCAATTTAAAATATTTTTGAGGGTCATAAAGAAGTTTATGAAAATGAACATATTACCAACAAAGGAAAAGCCATTTAACAGGGTTGAAAGTGAGAGGCCTAGACAATGTGAATGCAAATCAAGCCATCAGAAAATCTAAACAAGCTCATAAACCGATGTTAGCTTAGCTATCAAGAGAGCAGTGCACTATTGTGGGGTAAACTTGGATGGGGAGTCAGAGACTTGGATTTGAACCCCAGTCAGACAACAACCCTTTACCAGTTTTGTGACTTTGGACAAGTCACTTGACTTTTTGTGTCTTAGTTTCCTCATCTATGCAATAGAGATATTAGTATCTTGTATCTACTTCGCCAGCATATTGTAAGGGTGGTGAGATAAGTCACAGATTTCATAGACTAAAAAGTGCTAGGAAGATGTGGCAGGTCATTATTATTATTATTATTTTTAAGATTTTATTTATTTATTTGACAGAGAGAGCGAGAGCAGGAACACAAGCAGGGGGAGTGGGAGAGGGAGAAGCAGGCTTCCTGCCGAGCAGGGAGCCCGATGTGGGACTCGATCCCAGGACCCTGGGATCATGACCTGAGCCGAAGGCAGACACTTAATGACTGAGCCACCCAGGCGCCCTGTGGCAGGTCATTATTAACAGAATTACAATCTACCTCAATTGGCCAGTATATTTTCCGCATGCCTAGTCTTAATAGTGATTTTTTTTGCTCTATTTTTACAATACTCTGAATAGTTTACAACAAGTATTTTTAAAAAATCATGTGACTTTTCTGTGATATATGCCTAGTTCTATATTGCACATAATGGATGATTCAGAATAATACAAGATACAGACTGCTTCCATGGAATATAAAACATAGACGGGAAAACAAACTTAAAACAGAAAGAAGTTAGTCCCACAGTTTGAATTCATGGTCTCTCTCCTAACTTCACACCAAGACAACTCCAATTTGGATCAAGGACCACATGAAACCCTAAGCGATGCACAACTTGGTTTTATTATAAGTACTGACTTTTAAAGAGGGATCTGGGAAGAGTGCAAAGTTTTTTTCCTCTTTATGGTTCATTCTTTCCTTTCATTCTCTGTGGACAATATAGTATGGCCAAATATGACAGACTTGCTTCTTGGATATTTCCTAACTCCTGGAAGGCCAGGTAAAAGTTGAGGTAAAGACGGAAGGGGAATGCAGTGAATGGCTTAGGCCCATTCTACTCTTAAAGAGCAGTACAGTACAGTGGTTAGAAAAGCATAGCTTTGGAACCAGAGAGGCCTGTATTTTACTGATCATATGTGAAATCTTGAGTTAATGCCTTAACACCTCTTAGCTTTGGCGTCCTAAATGAGGATAGGATGATTGGGAAGATTAAATGAGATAATCCATGTAAAGCTCTTGATTGGCACACTCTAAACATGTAATAAATTACAGCTGTTAATAACTTGGGAGAAAATGACCCTCTTCCTTTTCTAACCACTACAGAGGCAAAATATAGACGGAAAAGCAGGACTTGGATGGACCTAATGAAAAAAGGGGACATGGACTAGGTCAATTGAGCCAATTCCTATTCTGAGCCTTAAGCTAAAAAAGCTTCGACCTTTTTTTTTTTTAAAGCTTTGACTCTTAGAGATCCACTCATTGTACAGTCCAGTTGCAATGAGTAACTTTGTACACATAGCATTCTTTATTTTTGCCAGAGTAATTTTGGATATACCTTGTAATACATTGTTATTAATTTTGCTTTTATTGTAATCAATTGTCTTTTCAAGAAATTAAACATGCATTTTCATGTATACAAGTTTTTTATATCTCATGTTTCTTTCTTCATTAATTTCATATTATCTTCTACATCGTTGAACTTGTGGACCATATTTAGAGTCTCTGTTTCAATGTTTTATTCAATAATTCCATTGCTGTTACCATTTGGGAGGCTTTTATATTGATTATTTTTTCCTGCTTTTGATCCACATATTCTGCTTTTTTTGCTTGCCTTGTAATTTTTCACTGGATATTCCACATTTTTGCATGTTAGGTGCTAGACTTTGTTGTCATCCTTTAAATAGTATTGGTGCTCTGGCATACTGCTTGGAATCATTGGTTCATTCCTAGATTTGCCTTTAAGCTCTGTTAGGTTGTTCAAGTATAATTTTTCTTTCCAGGTTAAGTCCCACTAGTAAAGTGGTGCCTTTAGGAACATTCTTTCCAATGCCCCTGTACCGAGGAGTCTTTTCCTGCTGGCTGGTCATCTGAGAACTTGGCGTATCATTTAGCTAAACAATTGGTGGTTCCTTCCCTGGACTTGGGTAATTTCCTCTTGTGAATGTGCACATCTGTACTCGAAGACTCAAAGGGTCATCCCTATAGATCTTCGGGAGCTTACTGCTGTTTGTGTAACTATCTCTTCTCCAGCACCCTTGCCCCTCAATATGGGTATCCTTGGCCTCTCCATACTTGACTCTTCAAGTCAGATACACTGCTAGGCTCTGTTGAGGCCACTTCTTCCCTGCACTGTGGTTTAGAAACTGTCATAGGTAGAAAATTGGCAGTTGTTGGGGTCCTCTCATTGGCTTCCTCTCTCTCAAGGACTACAGTCCTGTGCTGCTTTTGTGCAATGTCTGAAAACCATTGCTTCCTCTATTTTGTCTTTCTGATGGCTTAAATTAAGAAGGTCAATCAATTCCCTGTTACACCATCATATTTAGGAGAAGTTTACGACTCTGCCTTTACTCTTGAATGACTGGTTAGCACTTCTGCACATATTTTATGCACTTGTTGCAGTTGAGACATTTGCAGTCAGTGTATTTATCTGCTTCCATGATGTCATCAGTGCTAGAGAGATCTTACCCTTCTCTAATGTCAATAGTTTCATAACATGATCATTATGAATGAGGGGGCTTTGTCTTATCCGTCTTGCCTAGCATTATAGGAATACGGTTTTAATGCTTTTGTCTTCATTTCTCCTTCTGGACTTGCTCTTCATTTGAGGGTTAAGGCACATGCAGCTTGGTGCTCTATGTCCAGATTATAAGGAGCTAGGATTTCCTTCTCATTTGCCAGTATCTTTTTCAGCAGATAAATGCCGTATTTTCCTCTTAGTCCATCCCAAAATTTTACTGCAGCTAGAAATTTATACCAGGTGCAAGGTTGGGGGTCTGTAAGGGCTAGAAATGGAGGCCCACTCTGCACCACTACTGCATTCACAGATTTGTAGAGTCAGTATTTATGTGCCCCGGAGAATTAGGTTGGATGATAGCACCTGGAAAACACTTTTGTCTTTCATTTTAGTTTCATTTCCTGGTGTCATGGCAGATGAGTGCATGTTCCCTTTGCTGTTGGCAGGTATCATTAACCACAGTCACCTGTGTTTTCCTTGCAATTTACTTCTTCTGTTCTTCTTAAAGTAAATGTCACTCATGGTTTCTTGTAGCTCCCATTGGCCTAAAGTGTATAAAATGCAAGCATGAGTTCTGAATTGTTGACTGATCTGAGGTTATTGCAAGCTGAAGATCAAGGGGACCATGACATAGAACTGGGGGCAAAACTTGGGAATAACATTGGACAAGTCCATTAACCTGTTTTGGCCTGAGCTTCTTTATTGGTAAAATGCACATGTTAACCTACATCACCTCTTCATCTGTGACAGTCTAAGATTCTAGCTCTTCTTGATGTTTCTATTAATGGTTAGTTTGTACATTGTTTTCTGAGTTGTTTATAGATTTTCCTTATGTTTATACTTAATTATTGACCTGGGCCACTAATTACCATTTCATGTATCCGTCTATATATTGGATTTAAAAATGTGGATGGGTCATTATAAGCCTATGTAATCCAATTTCACATGGTGTTGCATTAGGAAAACACAGACTGGCTTCCAAAATGAATTTAAAAGTAAACCAAATATTTTCTTGAAGTCCTCAAGACTAAGAGATTCTCCAAACAAATAGTTCACAGAAATATTTCTTAAAATCCCTTGTCTTTTCTTCAGTTCTTTATCTTCATAAAACTCTCTGGAGACTCTCCCTCCCCCAAATGCAGAATACCCTACAATCCCTCCCCTCCTCTTCTTCCCTTCATTTCCTCTTCTTTCCTGTTTTACATAGATTTTTCCTGACTTTCTCAGCCTCCTGGAAAGTATAGTTTATCTTCCGCCCTCAGTATTTTCTTACCCTTTCCTCATACTCTGTCCCTTTTCAGTTCTTAGGCAAAGAGTATAAAAGGCAGGAGGCAGACAGTGAATGTTCATCTTATTGCCACGTTCATCTCTGATGATTTTTTGCAAATAACAATGAAAGGGCAGGAATGATAATTCAAGGAAGTCATAGTAAGAAGTGTGAAAAGAGTGCCTCAGCTCCTCACCTGTAGTCTGAGAGAGACACAGAAGAAATAAAAGAATATACCTCTCAGTAGCAAACCCTTCTCTTCTCCCATATTCAGTTCATCAAAATGCAGGGGGTCACACATCTTTGGAGTATCAAGCTGGGCATACTGCCCATTATTTCTCCTAAAAACTAGAAAACTCTGGGACCTTCATGGGTTAATTCCAAAATAATGGAATATTTAAGTGCCTACTTTAGGCAATAATTGCCTTTAAGAGCCCATTCTAAGACAAGTTATTTATGAACTAGAGAACTCTAGAAAGGTAATATAATCATTCCTTATATTTATTTAAATTCCAGCTTCTTGAGAGCATCTTGAGTTGGTCAGCTTCTGATCAAGTTTATCCTTAGACAGCCTGGGTGTCCACTAATGGGTATATATTATTGAATTATCTGGGCTGTTATTCCAATTGTTTAGCCCTTAAACAGAAGGCATCCTGTATCATTTAGGAACCATTTGGCTACTAACATTAAATAATGAAGGCTGTCTGTACATGCAAAATATCTCTAGGGAGATAGCTGATTGCATTGTTTTGGTGGCTTATTACATCAGAGCTGACAACTCTGTGATTAATCTGGCCATTATAGTGTTAATTTTATGTCTGCATTCAAGCAGAAAGAAAGGGAATGGAAAAAAAAAAAAGATTATGTCAGGAATTTTGTCCCCTTTAGGGACAACTTTCCCTGAACACTACCCCACCTCCACTTCAGCAGACATATCACTGAATAGAATTGGATCCCATGGACATCCATAACTGTAATGGAGGCTAGAAAGGAGGAGAAGAGGATTTATCCATAAGCCATTGCCTGAGGCTGTGATATTGCTTTTCTGAACTGATTGGATATTTCTCCCAGTGAAAATGGGGGAATGGCTCTAGAGGAGACAATCCCTACTGGATCTGCTATACCTCTCAAGGAAGTAGAGAATCATCTTTGAAAGAAAATTATTTAAAAAAAAAGGGGGGGCTATTACGTTTTTGTAGAGATTTACTAGTAAGTATTGATCAAATAGTCTCTTCAATGTATAGAAGCAGGAAGAGAAAGAGGAAAAGGATAAGAAAGCAAGAGTTTCTATGGAGAAGTAATGGAACTGAGATTCTGGTGGGTTCACAGTTCAAATTTATACTTCTCTGTAGAATTCATCATCTATTCTACTTTATATTTCACTTCTGTGGAATTATTCATCCATTCCACCTTGCTGATTCTAAGTATTAAATTTTAATCTGAGTCCCTTAGCATTGGCATCACTGAGAGGATTATAGAGTGACTATTGGTATATCCCTTTTTTTCAGTTTTGTAAAAATAAAGGACTGAATGTATAATTCTCTGAGAACTCAGCAAGTACAGTGGTGATGTAGAACAAAATAACATGGCCACCACCTGGATGTGGGAAAGTTTTTCTCTCTTGGGGGAAGTAGAATTTCTGGAATGTTGAAAAACTAGAGGTAGAGATATATTCAGAAATATTTGGACACTGAATATACTTTCACACCTCAGCTGTAGATATGGCCTCACTGTCTTTGAGCGTGTCTGAAGAACGGCAAGAGCCCAGTGTTTAAGAACATTCAAGTTGCAGTGAATAAATTTAGTGTATTCCTTCTAGGTGGAGGCATAAACCTCAAGTATAAAAGACATTGGCGTAGCAAGAATAGTCTCACAACTGGTAAGACCCCACTTTCTGGGGGTAATGCCCCTGCAGCGTTGTTTCCCCAGTGGGGACTCTGAAGTGGGAGAAAGCTCTGCTAAAATGTGTTGTTTTTGTTCCAGCCCCATGTGTCACCTCACTTCCATTAAAATATTTCACCTGTGAGGAACTGAATAGTAAAGTAAATCTAACCATACAAGAAATCTTGTGTGTAGTTCTTTCCCGCTTGCTAGCTCCAGGAATGCAGCTTCCACAAGTGAGACCAATGATATTGTAGACAGCGTGGTCCTGTCTTTTCTTCTCAGTGCTAGGTTTTCTGGTCACACTATTACACAGTTGTTTGGGGGAAAGCACCACACTAATAAGGAATAAGGCATACTACTGGAAGGATTCCAGGAAACATCTCATTGACTAAGATAATGGATTATGCCAGTCTCAGCAAGTATGTGAAATGAGTCCAGAGGAAAGAGAAAGAGTGACTTCTGGGATCCTAGGCTGCAGTGTGGGTGGGTGATATATGGTGACAGTGGTTACTGAATCCCAGCCAAGCAATCCTGTCCTTCCCATGGGTTTCATACTGCTAATAAAGGAGCAGCCTGTCTCTACAAGAAGGGGCTTAGCACCTATTTAGCTGTGAATTTGGAACAGAAATAACTAGGAAGGATCTAAGAAATGTGGGCTTTAACCAAGGGATGCCAAAAGCCTGTAAGAATAACATAAGATCAGGAGCCTAACCAAGCAGAAAGCAACAATCTTTATTATAAAGCAAAGAGCAACTGAAAATTGAAAGGCATGAGCTATATCAACCAGTTATAGATACAGCAGGAAAGGAAGCCACACAGAAGGATGCCATGTGGAAAATGTTCTGTGAGCTTCTTAAGGAAACACAGAACAGAGAGCATGGTGCAGAACTAACATCCGACAGGCTAATTCTTGCTGTCAGGTTATGATGCCTTGATTTGCAGTGATTGTCAAAGACATGAGAGTCACTGGAGTTCATTCCCACCCCCGCACTTCAAATACATCTATCCTAGTAACTTCACTGACAGCAAATACGGCAGCAATTCCTGCCATGCTCCGAATCCGCTGCACTGGGAGAAAGCTCTGCCACCCAGCCACTGAGCATCTGAAGCTTTGCCATTGAATATGGTGGTTTATCAGACGTCCTTTGCTTCCTCCTTCTGCAACAGCATATGCTTAACCACAAGCAAGCACAGTGTATCTGGGGAAGGACAGGGGCCCTATGGAAAGGTTTAATTATCTCATAATTTTGCACGTGGCCAGTGTTATAGTCCTGGAGTAAGAGGTTATTTGGCTACAGTGAAACATTTTATCTTAGTGACAAGAATAAAACAAAAACTCTATACACATCAGACAAATAGCTGTGCTTTCTTAAAGAAATGGTATCTTTGGGATGCCGGGGTAGCTCAGTCGGTTACGTGTCTGCCTTCAGCTCAGGTCATGATCTCAGGGTCCTGGGATCCAGTCCCGCATTGGGCTCCCTGCTCAGGGGTAGCCTGCTTCTCTCTCTTCCTCTGCCGCTCCCACCCCCGCTTGTTCTCTCTCTCTGACAAATAAATAAATAAAATCTTTAAAAAAAAAAAAAAGAAATGGTATCTTTAATGGACTGAAGGTTTATGTTTCCTCTCACCTCCAAATTTATATGTTGAAACCCAATACTCCCCAGTGTGATGGTATTAGAAGGTGGGGCCTTTGGGAGGTAATTAGGCTTAGATGAGGTCATGAAGGTAATGTCCTCATGATTAGTGTCCCTACAAGGGTCACCAGAGAATTTGCTCTCTCTTTGTGCTCTCCATATTGTGAGGTTACAGGAAAAGCTGGATGTCTGCAACCCACAAGAGGGTTCTCACCAAAACCTGACCATGTTAGCAGTCTGATCTCTGGCTTCCTAACACCGGAACTGTGAGAAATAAATTTCTGTTATTTATAAGCCACCCAGTCTGTTGTATTTTTGTTATAGTGATCTGAACTGACTAAGATAGTATCTGAAAACAAATAGTCCCAAACATAATCATCTGTTTACGTGTCATTTTGGGCCTTCAGATAGGAAGATGGTAAGTCCCATGAAGCCAAAACCAAAAGGCATTCATAGATAGGCAGTTGGACTGTTTTTACTCACACTTCTGACATCTTTTCCAACACTACTTCTCCAATTCTCTGACACCAGCTAGGTGTTCTGCAGTTCAACTCAGTTCTGTCACTAACTACCCAGAGTTAGCTCAGACCCTACCAGTTAAGGGCTCAGGTCCACAAGACTGCCTCCTCTCAGATACCAGTCACAAATGGGGTACCCAGGCTACCCACACTTC
>NW_028051224.1:0-405 GCF_054177405.1 Leptonychotes weddellii
GGCTTTTTGCTTAGATCCATCCCCCAGAACTATGGAGATGCAAAGAGGAAAGGGCAGTAATGCTAGGATGTACGAGGAGGAAAAGGGGGACTTCTGTCTTCCAAATGTGCAATCTCAGAGTGGTTTTTAAAGAAAAGCTGCCCAGCAGCTTTAGAACCCTGATGACCTGAGGACTGCTGGGAACACATGACACCTGAGTTGGGAGTGTGGGCAGAAGTGGGCATCAGGAGGTGGTGGGGGGTGGGGGTGGCGACTTTCCTTATGTCACAGGGAGGTACTATATTGCCACGGTTACCAGCTTAAAGGGCAAAAGCAGACCAACTCAGGTTGGAACTGGGCCTGTACCTTTATAGGTATAAATGATCCTGGGTAACCAGACTAAATGTCAGCTTCCTCACCTGTAAA
>NW_028051225.1:0-405 GCF_054177405.1 Leptonychotes weddellii
ACAGGACACAAAAGCTTTTTACAAGTCTTCCAACCCTACCTCTATCCCCAAAGATACATATTTTCCTGGGGTAATATTCTATGTGGGGTATTAAGTGCCTATCTAAACATTGCTTACAGTTTAAAGTTCAGAATATTTTTACATTTCCCCTCTTTTGGAACCACACTTTTGTAACCAAACAAAAAAACACTTTTTTTTTAATGGAGAAGTGTCATCTTGTTTTATTATTACTAATGTAAGCATTTGATGACAAACGAAGATAATTTTACAAACTCAGAATGTTTGCAACTACATGAAATTTCCCTTTTATTGTACTTTTTATAGCACACTAGCTCAAATACGTTTCTCTACAACTACTCCAACATAACGCCTTTGGAATGAATTATTTTAGTCATCCTTAACATG
>NW_028051226.1:0-405 GCF_054177405.1 Leptonychotes weddellii
AAATAAAATTCGACACATATATGACCTGTTTTTCTTTTTAAAATTCAGATGTATGGTGGGCGGGTGGAAAAGTATGCATCAAAATGTTAGCAATGAGGCAGACAGTCTCTCCCTCGCTGTCCTGCCCACTGCCCACTTGCAGTGTATTCAATATACTTTTCTTTTTTTTTTTTTAAGATTTTATTTATTTATTTGACAGAGAGAGAGACAGCGAGAGAGAGCACACAAGCAGGGGGAGTTGGAGAGGAAGAAGCAGGCTTCCCAGTGAGCAGGGAGCCCGATGCAGGGCTCGATCCCAGGACCCTGGGATCATGACCTGAGCCGAAGGCAGACCCTTAACGACTGAGCCACCCAGGCGCCCCTATTCAATATACTTCTATCTCCTTTAAAAACAAAAACAAAACC
>NW_028051227.1:0-405 GCF_054177405.1 Leptonychotes weddellii
TTATTTTTTTTAAAGATTTTATTTATTTATTTGAGAGAGAGAGTGAGAGAGAGAAAGAGCACAAGAGGGGGGAGCGGGAGAGGGAGAAGCAGACTCCCTGCTGAGCAGGTAGCCCGATGCGGGACTCGATCCCGGGACTCCAGGATCATGACCTGAGCCGAAGGCAGTCGCTTAACCAACTGAGCCACCCAGGCGCCCTAAAATACACCATTTTAAAGAATAACCATTCTGGAAAGCATATTAAACAGAAAAAAAAAAAAAGCCTAAAAAATGTTACTACGATTAGGTATCAAATTTGCCATCAAAATAAGTACGAATATTATTTTATTGGATTATATGTAGAGGAGTCAAAGATAATTTCTAGATCCGACACGGTGACTGTAACCCAAATTTATTCAATTTTTT
>NW_028051228.1:0-405 GCF_054177405.1 Leptonychotes weddellii
GCAGATGCTTAACCAACTGAGCCACCCAGGTGCCCCTATAAATCCTCTGAATATCATTTCCCTGCCACAAATCCCATCTGTTCTACTCCTCCTTGGCAAAAAAACACAAAGAGCAAGAAAACAGTAGTTCTCAAACAGGATAATCTATCTTGGAATACTTGAGGTATGACTAAAGTAACTTATGTTTATTTACTTTTTAATTTTTATTTTTTTTAAAGATTTATTTATATATTTCAGAGGGAGAGAGAGAGAGAGAGTGAGCAGGGGGGGAGGGGCAAAGGGAGAGGGAAAGCCAGTCTCAAGCAGACTCCACACTAAGCACAGAGCCCGACACTGGGCTCAGTCCCACAACCCTGAGATCATGACCCAAGCTGAAATCAAGCTTAACTGACTGAGCCACCCAGG
>NW_028051229.1:0-405 GCF_054177405.1 Leptonychotes weddellii
ACAAGGTATTTGTACAACATAGGAGAGCCATAATTCCAGGCATATCATTTTATCAGCTCTTTGTGTTACATATACATTCACAGCACTGTATTTGTGTGTTCCCAAATGTAATTTTATAGCACGCTTTGCAGAGAGAGAACTACTGTGGCTACTTTTTGTTTTGTTGGTTTTTACTCCCAAGTGACTTGAGTTCCTTTATTTATTTATTTTTTTTTTAAAGATTTTATTTATTTATTTGAGAGAGAGAGAATGAGAGACAGAGAGCACGAGAGGGAAGAGGGCAGAGGGAGAAGCAGACCCCCTGCTGAGCAGGGAGCCCGATGCGGGACTCGATCCCGGGACTCCAGGATCATGACCTGAGCCGAAGGCAGTCGCTTAACCAACTGAGCCACCCAGGCGCCCGAC
>NW_028051230.1:0-405 GCF_054177405.1 Leptonychotes weddellii
GTCAAGGTCTGGCATTTTATAATTCTTACAGACTCATGAGTTGTCGTGTCCCTGTTTCATGGCTGCTGGCAGAAAACTTGCACTCCTGAGTCACAAAGAGTTTATTCTCGGGGCGCCTGGGTGGCTCAGTCGTTGGGCGTCTGCCTTCGGCTCAGGTCGTGGTCCCGGGGTCCTGGGATCGAGCCCCGCATCGGGCTCCCTGCTCCGCGGGAAGCCTGCTTCTCCCTCTCCCACTCCCCCTGCTTGTGTTCCCTCTCTCGCTGTGTCTCCCTGACAAATAAATAAGTAAATAAATAAAATCTTAAAAAACAAAACAAAAACCTACCAAAGGGTTTATTCTCACAGCACCGCAAACAGTACGAACTGCACGTTTGTGCCACGTTGTTCCGGGTCCCCCATGTCCCG
>NW_028051231.1:0-405 GCF_054177405.1 Leptonychotes weddellii
TGGGTAGAAGCAAACCATCAATGACAAACTAAAGAAGGGTGGGACATGGACCCTAACACAGTGCCTGTTATGTAAGTAGAATTCAAATACTTAAAAGGGATATGGAAGGAGGAGGGGAAAGCAGAGTGTCAAAGCCAAGTTTCTTGTTCTATAAGTGGCATTAGTGAGAATCCGGATTGAACTTTCTCCCTAATTTTGCCTGATCATATGAAATTACCTAATGGCATATAAAACAAAATCTAGTTAGTTAGTGGTATGTTCCCTTATAAAATTTGAAGCTTTCATTTGACCTAATAATACTTTTTTTTTTTTAAAGATTTTATTTATTTATTTGACAGAGAGAGACAGCGAGAGAGGGAACACCAGCAGGGGGAGTGGGGGAGGGAGAAGCAGGCTTCCCATGGA
>NW_028051232.1:0-405 GCF_054177405.1 Leptonychotes weddellii
TCGCGCCCCGGGTTCTTTGTGTCGCTCCGATCCTCCCCTCCCCCTCGCCCGCCCGCTTCCCGGGGCCGTTAGAGTCCTGGCTGAGCGTCTGTTACGGTCTTTAAAATGTGTGTTGGCGGCTGCAGCTCTCCGGGAAGGACACTGAGGTTCTTACCACTTTTTCATCGTGCCTTGTCGCTTTCCTTCTTAAGCTGCCCTGGAAAGGCGATCGTCACTACACTTGATTGTTAGTGAAGAATGCATTCGTCTCCTCCTCTCCCGCCTGACTCGCAGATGACCCGCCACAGTCTCCTCCCTAGTGCAGCCCCGGAATAAGAAGGCCGGCTCCGCAGCCCCCAGTCCGCCCTTTCCTGTCACTTGCGGGTCTCCTTCCAAGCCGTTCACCTGTCCTGTCTCCAGCTCTGG
>NW_028051233.1:0-405 GCF_054177405.1 Leptonychotes weddellii
CTGGGTGGCTCAGTCGTTAAGCGTCTGCCTTCGGCTCAGGTCATGATCCCAGGGTCCTGGGATCGAGCCCCGCATCGGGCTCCCTGCTCGGCGGGAAGCCTGCTTCTCCCTCTCCCACTCCCCCTGCTTGTGTTCCCTCTCTCACTGTGTCTCTCTCTGTCAAATAAATAAATAAAATCTTTAAAAAAAAAAAAAAAAAAAAAAAAAGAAGATCTAACTAACCACAGCTCTGTCTGCCTTAACACTTAGGCCTGAAAAGGTTTTTACCTATAATTTAGCAACAAAAAAAACCTGAGTTTTTCTTGGCCACTTATATCTAGAAGAGATTTTAGTTTCTTAATTTCTTAAAAATCTAGTTGTCTCTGATAACTAATGGCAAGCATAGCTATACATAAATTATATGTA
>NW_028051234.1:0-8989 GCF_054177405.1 Leptonychotes weddellii
GATTACAGTGACTATATTCCCCATACTGTATCCCCGTGACTTATTAATTCCATAGCTGGAAGCCTGAATCTCCTACTGTCCTTCACTCATTTTGCCCATGCCCCCATCCTTTCCCTACTCCCTACTTACTTTTATTTATTTTTTTATTTTTTATTTTTTTTTTAAAGATTTTATTTATTTATTTGACAGAGAGAGAGATAGCGAGAGAGGGAACACAAGCAGGGGGAGTGGGAGAGGGAGAAGCAGGCTTCCCGCCCAGCAGGGAGCCCCATGCGGGGCTCGATCCCAGGACCCTGGGATCATGACCTGAGCCAAAGGCAGACGCTTAACGACTGAGCCACCCAGGCGCCCCCCCCTACTTACTTTTAACTATTGTCTGCAAGGCAAGAATCTGTGTTCTTATGAATTGACAGCAAGCACGCTACTGTCATGGTGGCAGATGTTTTTGAAGTCTAGCTTAGACTATTTAAATGTTTCTTTTCCCTCTGGGTCTTTTTCTGAAGGTTCTTTCTGTTATCTTAATGCTAGGAAGTGTGTATTTTGAAACTAGGATATTTCAGCCCCAATGTTTTAGACATAACAACTTGGACAGCATGGAAATAACAATTGTAATGAACTATTTTAACCCCTCAAATCAGTGTCTCCTTCCCACGTTAGCCTGGACTCTTTACTCTGATTGGTACAGATGATACATGACAGTCTATCTTGAGGTCTATGTATTTTCAGCCACTAAAGGCAAGTCTCTCTGTTTTTAAAAATATTTTTTAAAGTTTATTTATTTTTAAGTAAGCTCTATGCCCAACAGGGGGTTTGAACTCATGACCTCAAGATCAAGAGTCCCATGCTGTACCAACTGAGCCAGCCAGCTGCCCCCAGGGCAAGTCTCTTTTGAACAAAAGAAAAAGAGAACATGGAAGAAAAAAATTTTTTTTAAGATTTATTTATTTATTTGAGAGAGGGGGAGAGCGTGTGCGAGTGGGAGGAGGGGCAGAGGGAGAGGGAGAGAATTCTCAAGTAGACACCACACTGAGCACAGAGCCCCATGCAGGGCTCGGTCCCGGACCCTGAGATCATGACCTGAGCCCAAATCAAGAGTCAAATGCTTGGGCGCCTGGGTGGCTCAGTCGGTTAAGCGACTGCCTTTGGCTCAGGTCATGATCCTGGGGTCCTGGGATCGAGTCCCACATCAGGCTCCCTGCTCTGCAGGGAGCCTGCTTCTCCCTCTCCCACTCCCCCTGCTTGTGTTCCCTCTCTCGCTGTGTCTCTCTCTGTCAAATGAATAAATAAAATCTTAAAAAAAAAAAAAAAGCGTCAAATGCTTAACCGACTGAGCCACCCACGCACCCCATTGGAAGAAAATTAACAATAGTATGGGATATTGATAATAGCTAGTATTTATTGTATATTTACGATGTGCCAATGTTCTAAGCATTTTACTTGTATTAATTTAGTCTTTTTCAACCTGAAGATTTAGATGCATTAAAGAGTCAACAAATCATGGGGCACCTGCTGGCTCAGTCAGTGGAATATGCTACTCTTGACCTTGGGGTTATAAGTTTGAGCCCCATGTTGGGTGTAGAGATTACTTAAAAAAAAATCTTTTTTTTTTTTTTTTAAAGATTTTATTATTTATTTATTTATTTGACAGAGAGAGAGACAGCGAGAGCAGGAACACAAGCAGGGGGAGTGGGAGAGGGAGAAGCAGGCTTCCTGCCGAGCAGGGAGCCTGATGTGGGACTCGATCCCAGGACCCTGGGATCATGACCTGAGCCGAAGGCAGACACTTAACGACTGAGCCACCCAGGCGCCCAAAAAAAAAAATCTTAAAAAAAAAAAGAGGGACACCTGGGTGGCTCAGTTGGTTAAGCGTCTGCCTTCGGCTTGGGTCATGGTCCCAGGGTGCTGGGATCGAGCCCCGCATTGGGCTCCTTGCTCTGCGGGGAGCCTGCTTCTCCCTCTCCCACTGCTTGTGTTCCCTCTCTCGCTGTGTCTCTCTGTCAAATGAATAAAGAAAATAAATAAAATAAATAAAATCTTAAAAAAAATTTTTTAAAGAAGTCATATTAATATCATGAACACCCTGATATGAAGCAAAGCAAAGGACACCTCACCGCTGTGGCATTCTTCCCAAACATCTATCACTTGAGGGTAATCAGGAGAAAACAGTAGATAAACCCAAACTGAGGGACATTATACTGAGGGTCTCTTCAAATGAGTCAAAAATCATAAAAAAAAAACAAGGATAACAGAAACTGAGGCAGATCAAAGAGTCTAAGGAGACATGACAACTAAATGCACTGTGGTATCTTGATTTGGATCCTGGGATTTTAAAAAAAGGACATTAATGGGAAAAATGAAAAAAATGCAAATAAAGTCTGCAGTTTAGTTAAAAGTTTTGTACTACTGTTCATTTCTTTTTTTTTCCTCCTGTTCATTTCTTACCATGCTTTCTTACATTCAGAGAAGCAAGATGAAACATATATGGAAACTCTCTTTTCTATTTTTGCATCTCTTCTTTAGGTGTAAAATTCTTTTTTTTTTTTTTTAAAGATTTTATTTATTTATTTGAGAGAGAGAATGAGAGAGAGCACATGAGAGGGGGGAGGGTCAGAGGGAGAAGCAGACTCCCCGCCGAGCAGGGAGCCTGATGCGGGACTCGATCCAGGGACTCCAGGATCATGACCTGAGCCAAAGGCAGTCGCTTAACCAACTGAGCCACCCAGGCGCCCTAGGTGTAAAACTATTTCAAAGTAAGTTTTAAAAAAACAGCAGGTCACAACCCACTAAATTGATTTTTTTTTTTTAGGTATTTTTTTTAAAGATTTTTCAAGTTTAGGGGCGCCTGGGTGGCTCAGTCGTTAAGCGTCTGCCTTCGGCTTGGGTTATGATCCCAGGGTCCTGGGATCGAGTCCCGTGTCAGGCTCCCTGCTTGGCAGGAAGCCTGCTTCTCCCTCTCTCACTACCCCTGCTTGTGTTCCTGCTCTCGCTATTTCTCTGTCAAATAAATAAATAAAATCTTAAAAAAAAAATAACAACAACAAACCCCAACAAACTCACCATAGTAATTCATAGATATTTTGAGGGATATACTTTGAGACTATGCTCATACCCAGTTTTTCCTCAAACTTTTGTGCACTCTCTCTCTCAAATGAATAAATAAAATCTTAAAAAAAAACTTTCGTGCATTTCTTTTTCATTGGTACAAATTATGACTGTGGTGTTTCTAAAGGTGATTTTTTATTTCTCTCATTTTTTCTGTGTTTACTAATTGGAATTCTTCTCTAAGGAAAAGTTAGTTCTTATCCCTATTTATTCATCCATTTATTTATTTATTTATTATTATTATTTTTTTAAATTTATTTATTCATGAAAGTCCGAGAGACAGAGAGAGGCAGAGGCAGAGGGAGAGAAGCAGGCTCCCCGCCTAGCAGGGAACCCGATGTGGGACTCGATCCCAGGACCCTGGGATCATGACCTGAGCCGAAGGCAGACGCTTAACCATCTGAGCCACCCAGGCGCCCCTCATTTATTTATTTTTTTAAAAAGATTTTATTTATTTATTTGACAGAGAAACAGTGAGAGAGGGAACAGAAGCAGAGGGAGCGGAAGATGGAGAAGCAGGCTCCCCACTGAGCAGGGAACCCGATGCAGGACTCGATCCCCAGACCCTGGGATCATGACCTGAGCTGAAGGCAAATGCTTAACAACTGAGCCACCCAGGTGCCCCTATTCATCCGTTTATTTATATGAGTATTGACTCGTCGATATTTATGTTTGGAGTCAATCAAATACTATCATTATTTTGTTGCTCAGATTGTTCCATTTTTGGCCATTTGAAACTACTTAAAAAAATTTTAATTTTGGGGGCACCTGGGTGGCTCAGTCGTTAAGCGGCTGCCTTCGGCTCAGGGCATGATCTCAGGGTCCTGGGATCGAGCCCCGCTTCGGGCTCCCTGCTCTGCGGGAGGCCTGCTTCTCCCTCTCCCACTCCCCCTGCTTGTGTTCCCTCTCTCGCTGTGTCTCTCTCTGTCAAATGAATAAATAAAATCTTTAAAAAAAAAATTTAATTTTGTTACCTAAGTTAACCCATTTATTATAGGCTAGCAGTGTTTCAAATGGTGGAGCTTCTACTGGTCTTTTAACTCCTTCAGTCTTCTGGGGTTTTTTTGTTTGTTTTTGACAGACAGAGAGGGAGACACAGAGAGAGAGGGAACACAAGCAGGGGGAGTAGGAGAGGGAGAAGCAGGCCTCCCATCGCGAGTAGGGAGCCCAACGTGGTGCTCGATCCCAGGACCCTGGGATCATGACCTGAGCCGAAGGCAGATGCTTAACGACTGAGCCACCCAGGCGCCCCTCCTTCAATCTTCTGATGGCTGACTTTACCGTGAGGGCCGAAGTGCTGTTGTAGGGTCCAGGCACCACTGGTGACGGTTTTCATACAGGAGACATAATGCCAAATCCCCACAGCTCGTCTTTTCAACTTGGTTTTGCCACAGAAGGAACAAGTGTACTTGGCGTGCTGGCTTATTTCAGTCTTCTTCACCATTTTCCTGAGGGAGGCACCATGAGGGTCCCGTATTTACCCATGATTCTGACTTTTTTTTAAGATTTTATTTATTTATTCGACAGAGAGAGACACAGCGAGAGAGGGAACACAAGCAGGGGGAGTGGGAGAGGGAGAAGCAGGCTTCCTGCAGAGCAGGGAGCCCGATGGGGGCTCGATCCCAGGACCCTGGGATCATGACCTGAGCCGAAGGCAGACGCTTAACCAACTGAGCCATCCAGGTGCCCCTGATTCTGACCTTCTTGGTGCATTTAGCCATGTCGCCACAAACTAGGTCTAAGCCCCTATTTTAAATTTTTTTTATTTGAATTCCAAAAGTTAACATACAGCATTATATTTGTTTCAGGTGTAAATATAGTGATTCAACAATTTCATACATCACCCAGTTCTCATCACAAGTGTACTCCTTGATCCGCATTACCTATTTCACCCATCTCCCCACCCACTTCCCTATCTATTTTTAAAAAACAGAAATAGAAAAAAATGAAAAATATCAGTTTAATGTACCATGATTATGTAAAATGGGAACATTAAGGAATGCTACATGAAGGATGTACTGAAACCCTCAGAGTACATAAATATATGAATAGGTATTTTTTGTAAAACATTTTCAGTTTTAGATATGTATTTCCTCTTGTAGGTTTTGTAAATTACAGTCAAAAAGGATTAAAATAAAAGACACAGGGGCACCTGGATGGTTCAGTCAGTAGAATATGCGACTCTTGATCTTGGGGTCATGAGTTTAAGCCCCATGTTGGGTGTAGAGATTACTCAAAGAAAAAAAAATCATTTTTGAAAAAAGAAAAAAGATGCAAACCCCACATTACATTGAACTCTTTTTTTTTTTTTAAGATTTTATTTATTCATTTGAGACACAGAGATACACAGAGAGAGCATGAGCAGGGGGAGAGGCAGAGGGAGAGGGAGAAGCAGGCTCCCCGCTGAGCCAGGAGCCCGACGTGGGGCTCGATGTGGGGCTCGATGTGGGGCTCGATCCCAGGACCCCGGGATCATGACCTGAGCCGAAGGCAGATGCTTAACCATCTGAGCCACCTAGGCGCCCCTACATTGAACTCTTTTAATCCTCTAGCATTGTGATCCCCATTTTGCATTTGAGAAAACTAAAACAGGATGAGATTAAGTACCTTGCCTAAGGTTACTCAGAATCTTCTAGAACAGGGATTGCAAACTTGTGTGTGAAAGGCCAGACAGTAAATATTTCAGGGTTTCTGGGCCACATGGTTTCTGTTATAGATATTCAACTCTGCTATTGTAGCATGGAAGTTGCCATAGACAATACATAAATGCATAATCATGGCTGAGTTACAGTGGAACTTACTAGACTAAAATTTGAATTTTGGTTTTGTGTGCCATGAAATATTCTTCTTTTGATTTTTTTGGGCCATTTAAAAATGACTAACAAGGGGCACATGGCTGGCTCAGTCGGGGGAACATGCAACTTTTTTTTTTGATTTTATTTATTTAAGAGAGAGAGAGCATGAGCAGGGGGGAGGGGCAGAAGCAGGCTCCCCAGTGAGCAGGGAGCCCAAATGCGGGGCTCGATCCCAGGACCCCGGGATCATGACCTGAGCCGAAGGCAGCTGCTTAACCAGCTGAGCCACCCAAGCACGCCCAACTTGTGACTCTTGATCTTGGGATCATGAGTTCCAGCCCCACATTGAGTGTAGCATTTACTTTAAGACAAAACAAGGGGAACCTGGGTTGCTCAGTTGGTTAAGTGTCAGGCTCTTGATTTTGGCTCAGGTTATGATCTCTGTATCAGGCTCCATGCTAGGTGTGGAGCTTGCTTAAGATTCTCTCTCTCTCCTTCTCCTTCTGCTCCTCCCCCACCTAAAACAAAACAACAGCAACAAAATTAGACTTTGGGGCATCTGCCTGGCTTAGTCAATAGAGCATGGGGCTCTTGATCTCAGGTTTGTGAGTTCAAGCCCCACATTAGGTATAGAGCTTACTTAAAAAAAAAAAGAAAAAATGGCTAATAATTTTTAGCTAGTGGGTTGTAGAAAAACAGGAGATGGGCTGGATTTGGCCTATGAGTTATAGTTTGCTGACCCTTGTTCTACAATCCAGGAATCCAGGAAGGCCTGGATTTGGGAAGAACCCAAACCTCAACCACTGACCAGGGTTATATAAGTATTGATGAAATCAAATAATGTTCTTCATGGTAATAATAATTCCTTACGATTCTTATAGTCCAGTTATTTTCTGAGGACTTTCATAGGCAGTGTCTTGCATCAACCTGGCAATGCCATATAAAGTAAGCAGAATTTCACTACTTTAAAGATTTATTTACTTGAGAGAGAGAGAGAGAGAGAGGGAGAGAGAGAGAGATGGGGCGAGGGGCAGAGGGAGAGGGATCGTCTCCAGCAGACTCCTGGCTGATCAAGGAGCCTGACATGGGGTTCTTCTCTCTCAACCCTGAGATCATGACATGAGCTGAAACCAAGAGACAGACGCTTAATTGACTGTGCCAGCCAGGTGCCCCTTGTTTATTTTTATTATTATTATTTTTAAGTAAGCTCTATGTCCATTGTGGGGCTTGAACTCACAACCCTGAGATCAAGAGTCTTAAGCTCCACCAACTGAGTCAGCTGGGCGCCCCAAGAAGCCCAATTCTCATTAGCAGGTTGCTCCTGACATGGAACATGGGTAGGGGAATCTTGGGTGATTTTTATGGTTAATAAGCATGGATCATTCATCTCTATCTGCTAAAGAGAGAGACCTGCCAAAGGGAACAAAATGTTCTATGTACTGGTTAGTCAGGCTACCCTTTTCCCTGCATTGTGTACATTTTTGCTTCTTAAGGCTTTTTTTTTTTAATAGATTCTATACAGACCATTCCCACTCAGTTACCACATTCTTCTGCAGGGTATAATGCATTGGATTATGATCACTTACTGTAAGTCAGGAGATTAGACTTGAACTTAATCAGTGATTAGCTTTATCTAGATTGTGAA
Source organism: Leptonychotes weddellii (assembly GCF_054177405.1). Classification (NCBI taxonomy): domain Eukaryota; kingdom Metazoa; phylum Chordata; class Mammalia; order Carnivora; family Phocidae; genus Leptonychotes; species Leptonychotes weddellii. Next base: position 7,543 of record NW_028051234.1, read on the forward strand.
AATTCTGCTTTGGAGTTTATACATTTTGATTTTATCTTCCTAAGTCTCAGCTACCCATTACTGATTCTTTCTGAGATGGGTTACATCTGGTTTCACCCACCTTCTTTATTGCCTGCCATGTTTACAGACTTAAAAACCCAGGCTTCTGAGAATTTCTCCAGTGTATTTTCCATCACATTATGCTCTCACTGTAGTCCAGCCAAGTGTACTTAAACAAAAACTGGTGAATTGGATGGTGATGTTCTTTGCAGTCACACGATGTGAAATAAGTTTCAGAGTCAATGTATCAATCAGGCTGGGTGGGAATGGGTGGTAGTGATATCCTCTAGGGGAGCCTATTGTGAGAGGATAGTTCTATTACATCCAGGTGGTAATAACTATTATCAGTGAGGTTTTAGGACTTTGATGCCCTTATTTTTCTCTCTGATCCTAGCTCTGAGGTGGGACTTCTCCCTTGATAAATGGTAATTTATCGGAAGTATCCAGCATAGTATGCCTGGTACAGAAAAGACAGATGTTTTTGAATATAACAGAAGCGGAAATTGAGGGACTGGAAAGGTGATGTATCTTTGTACAAGTCACAGAACTAACACATGGTCTCTTTTTTTAATATTTATTTGAGAGAGAGCATAAGCAGGGGGAATGGCAGGCAGAGGGGAAGCAGGCTCCTCGCTGACCACGACCTGAGCCGAAGGTAGACACTCAGCTGACTGGGTCACCCAGGCGCCCCTCTTTTTTTTTTTAAGTTTATGTATTTATTTTTTAGGAAAATCTGCACCCAACCTGGGGCTCCATCTCACAACACTGAGATCAAGAGTCACATGCTCTTCTAACTAAGCCAGCCAGGCACCCCGGTCTCTCTTTTCTTGATGTTTATCTTTAATTAAAAGACCAGTACCTTCTTCATGTAAAAATATAGATTAGATAAGTCCCTTTTTTTTTTTTAAGATTTTATTTATTTATTTGACAGCGAGAGAGGGAACACAAGCAGGGGGAGGGGAGAGGGAGAAGCAGGCTTCCCGCAGAGCAGGGAGCCCAATGCGGGGCTCGATTCCAGGACTCTGGGATCATGACCTGGGCCCAAGGCAGACGCTTAACGACTGAGCCACCCAGGCACCCCGATAAGTCCCTTTTGACTAGCACCCTCAAACCCTCCTTCCCATTCTACAGAGACAGCTCCTGTTATCAGGTTGTTTTCAGAATTGTTTTCTTGTACACTTTCCATTAAAAGTCTTTGCCTCTCTTGGGGCACCTGGGTGGCTCAGTCGTTAAGTGTCTGCCTTCGGCTCAGGTCATGGTCCCAGGGTCCTGGGATCGAGCCCCGCATCGGGCTCCCTGCTCTGTGGGAAGCCTGCTTCTCCCTCTCCCACTCCCCCTGCTTGTGTTCCCTCTTTCGCTGTGTCTCTCTCTCTGTCAAATAAATAAATAAAATCTTTGAAAAAAAAAA
>NW_028051235.1:0-405 GCF_054177405.1 Leptonychotes weddellii
CCAGGGTCCTGGGATCAAGCCATACATGGGGCTCCCTGCTCAGCAGGGCGTCTGCTTCTCCCTCTGCCCCTCCTCCTGCTCATGCTCTCTCTTTCTCTCTCCCTCGCTCTCTCAAATAAATAAAATCTTAAAAAAAAACAAAAAAACACAACAGTTGGAGGAACTGACCAACTATTATCCAAAGTGGCCGCACCATTTTACGTTCCCGCGGGCAGCATATGAAAGGCCTAATTTCCAGGCACCTGGGTGGCTCAGTCAGTTAGTCGGCGGACTCTTGATTTAGGCTCAGGTTGTGATCTCAGGGTCCTGGGATCGAGTCCTGCGTCAGGCTCCGTGTTCAGCGGGGAGTCTGCCTCAGGATTCTCTCTCTCCCTCTGCCCCTCCCCACCCCTCTCTCTCAAATAA
>NW_028051236.1:0-405 GCF_054177405.1 Leptonychotes weddellii
GGGGCGCCTGGGTGGCTCAGATGGTTAAGCGTCTGCCTTCAGCTCAGGTCATGATCCCAGGGTCCTGGGATCGAGCCCCGCATCGGGCTCCCTGTTTAGTGGGGAGTCTGCTTCTCCCTCTCCCTCTACTGTTCCCCCTGCTTGTGCTCTCTTGCTCTCTCTGTCAAATAAATAAATAAAATCTTTAAAAAAAAAAAAAAAAAAAAAGAAAAAGTGGATAAATTCCTAGAAACATATAACCTACCAAAACTAAAGCAGGAAGAAATAGAAAATTTGAACAGACCAATCACCAGCAATGAAATTGACTCAGTAATCAAAAAACTCCCAAAAAAACAAAAGTTCAGGACCAGAGAGCTTCACAGGCAAATTCTACCAAACATTTGAAGAGTTAATACCCATTCTTCT
>NW_028051237.1:0-405 GCF_054177405.1 Leptonychotes weddellii
CCTTTTTATCATGTTCCCTGCATCCAGGCATCTGTGTCCATGTCTGTGTCAGGACACTCTTCAGCCCTGCTTTCTGACCAGGTATCACATCAGAAACACCTTTCCGTGTAACCTGGAAGAATTATTTTTATTTTTTTAATTTTTTTTAAATCTTTTTTTTTTTTAAAGATTTTATTTATTTATTTGACAGAGAGAGAGAGAGGGAACACAAGCAGGGGGAGTGGGAGAGGGAGAAGCAGGCTTCCCGCTGAGCAGGGAGCCCAATGCGGGACTCGATCCCAGCACCCTGGGATCATGACCTGAGCCGAAGGCAGACGCTTAACGACTGAGCCACCCAGGCGCCCCAAGGAAGAATTATTTTTAAAAAGTTGCTTAAGGGGTGCCTGGCTGGCTCAGTCAGTAGAG
>NW_028051238.1:0-405 GCF_054177405.1 Leptonychotes weddellii
CACCACCACCATCATCACCACAATCACCACAATCACCACCATCATCACCACAATCACCACCACCATCATCACCACCATCATCACCACCATCACCACCACCATCATCACCACCATCACCACCACCATCATCACCACCATCACCACCACCATCATCACCACCATCACCACCACCACCACCACCACCACTACTTTAGCATCACCAACATCATCAGCACCAGCATCACCATCATCTCCATCATCACTGCTTTCTTTAACAGCTACTGCAATGGTTCTCAACCAACACAATTTTGCCCTTGGGACCTTTCTAACGCCTAGAGTCGTTTTTGGTGGTCTAAACTTAGAGTGATGGAGGTTATTGCTACAGGTATCAAGTGGGTAGAGGCCAGGGATGCTGCTAAACATGCT
>NW_028051239.1:0-405 GCF_054177405.1 Leptonychotes weddellii
AATGGCACTCTTCCAAGAAAGTAGAGCATCCAAAATACCTGAAGGTTGAAAAACAAGAGATTTATCTCAGCCGAGGAGGGTTAAAACTCAGTTAGATATTGTTTGAATATTTCTTGGTTCTGATTTGGCTTGATGATAAAGGGGAGAATATTACAGAGAGAAGCCATTGACTTGTATCTGTCCCTTTTTTTTTTTTTTTTTTTTTTAAATTTTTTTTTTAAAGATTTTATTTATTTATTTGAGAGAGAGAATGAGATAGAGAGAGCATGAGAGTGGGGAGGGTCAGAGGGAGAAGCAGACTCCCTGCTGAGCAGGGAGCCCGATGCGGGACTCGATCCGGGGACTCCAGGATCATGACCTGAGCTGAAGGCAGTCGCTTAACCAACTGAGCCACCCAGGCGCCCC
>NW_028051240.1:0-405 GCF_054177405.1 Leptonychotes weddellii
ATCATGACCTGAGCCGAAGGCAGACGCTTAACGACTGAGCCACCCAGGCGCCCCGTGAAGCCCATTCTTAATGAGCATGCTATCTTTGTGTTTTCTTGCAGCACTTGCAAGTGAAGAAGCAGCCCAACCCTTTGTCTTGGCTTATTTCTAGTGGACAGGCTCCGACAATTTAGCGGACAGGCTCCCGGGCCTCTGGGACCCTACCACATCCTTCACCTTCAGGAGCAGAGTGCCTTTGGGAAGCAGATTCCTAAAAGTGCAGGTAAGTCAAGGCAACACTACCACTGTCTCAGACTTCTTAGATGTGAGTTTGAACACTTGAAATGTTCTTATACAATGTTGCCACCTCTTCCAAATGACTTTAAAATGCCTATTTATTTTTTATTTTTTTTAAAGATTTTATTT
>NW_028051241.1:0-405 GCF_054177405.1 Leptonychotes weddellii
AGGAACTGATGCAAAAATGTGAGGCAGGGTGAGGAGATGGTGAAATCTAGGATAAATAGGTCCAGGTGATGACTGGCATTGATTTAAGAAATGAGAAACAGTTCAAAGTTATTAAAGAGAACAGTGCTATGATCATGGTCATTAATTAGAAAGGTTGTGGTTTTAGTGATGTGGATGACCAGAGAGGGGAAGGCCACAACAGTGACCACACTGAGTTCTCCCGTACCAATGACATAAATCTATAAAAGCAACATGAAGTTTCTTCCTGTTTTTCTATCACTTTATTAATACACCCACAAAGAGCTGGAGTCACAAACACACACACGCAGCTGAGTTTCAGCAAATTTGGAGGACATTTTGGGGGACAGTCAACATAAGGAATAAGAAGTCAACATGGAAGGACTT
>NW_028051242.1:0-405 GCF_054177405.1 Leptonychotes weddellii
CACCTCTGGTGGCCGCTAGTGACCACAACAGCTCGTGACCAATTCCTGGTCTGTGTCCCCCCACCCGCATTACGTCCCAGCCGCCATGGGCCCTTCTGTGAACCCCACCAGAGAAGCAGAACCAGAGGGAGAGGGGTGTGATGATGCGCTGCCAGGGGATGGCTAGTGAAGGCGGGGCCCGCCGGGCGAGTCCAGCATCTGCAGGCCCCCGGCCGGACCTCTCGGGCATGGGCTGGAGCCGCCGTGCACACGCGGGACTTCTCCTTCTCCAGGGAAGCGTCAGCTCTGCTCTCGGGGCTTCCAGCTGAATGAGCCAGGGCTGCAGAGACAATCTAGAACCATCTCCCTGTTGAAAGTCACCTGATCGGGGACCGCAGTCCCATCCGTGCAGGACACCGTCCCCGC
>NW_028051243.1:0-405 GCF_054177405.1 Leptonychotes weddellii
CATCCTCCCTGGTGAACTCCTATTCATCCCCCCAGAGCCCTGGCCCCTGAGTCCCTGCCTCTTCTCGAAGTTTCATCCCTCAGCTCAGCTTGGATACTACCTCTTCTAGGAAGCCATCCCCGAACCAGCAAACTGACGATGAGGCACCTCCTCTGGGCCACGCAGTGCCCCAGGCACCCCCCAACACTGCTCTGCCCACCCCCACAGCCTTCACTCCCCAGCTGGTCGGCCTCACCCCAGCCCGCGGGGCAGGCAAGGGGCCCGCTTCCTTACCCGCTGTGTCTTTGGAGACTCCACAAAAATGAATGAGGCAAGCCTGAGACCCACCCCCAGCCCTCACCCACTGGCCCAGGCCGTAGTAGAATCCACCCCCATCCTGGCCCCAGGCCGGCCAGACCAGGAATG
>NW_028051244.1:0-405 GCF_054177405.1 Leptonychotes weddellii
TGAAGAATTGAAAACTTGTGCTCACATAAAACCTGTATTTGAAGGTTTACATTTATTTTAATTGCCAAAATCTAGAAATAACTCGAATATCTTCCATCAGCTGAATGGATAAACTGCAGCATAACAATACAATGGAATATAACCGCAATTAAAAAGGAATGAACTCTTGACACATACAACAACTTGGATGAATCTCAAAGGCATTGTATTGGAAGAAGCCAGTCTCAAAGATAACATACTGTATGATTCCATGTATATACATTCTTAAAAAGAAAAAACTACTGATAAGAACTTATCAGTAAGTTGCCAAGAAACAGAGGTGGAGGAGGGTATGAGAGGGTTGAGAACTTTTCTGTATCCTACTGAGGTGGTAGTAAAATGAATCTATATTATTAAAATTCATAT
>NW_028051245.1:0-14893 GCF_054177405.1 Leptonychotes weddellii
TGAACCTAGGGTTGGTCTTGGGGACCCCCAAGACACCTTCCCACCAGCATGTATATATGCTCAAGTAATTCATCTTACCAATGAAAACAAAGACCCCAGATCTTCTCCCAGCCATTGCCCCACCGCCTTCCGTGCTGTTGACCAGTTGGTCTTCCTCCGCTGGCTTCTTTGGCACTGGGTTCTGGTAGTTGCTTTCCAGCCTTCTCCGTGGACTTGTTCTCTCGGTTGAAGTTGACTGGGGCTCTGTCCTCGGTTAATTTCTCCCTTTCTACTTTGCACGTGTAGGTGGTTCTTGGTGGGCTGAGATGGGGAGATCGCATGGGGAACCTTTGTAGGCGGAAGTGCCCAGTTCCTGCCTTGGGCAGCAGACCAGAATTTCTGGGGAGAGAAGCCTGCACACACCTTCCCAAGGAGTCTGGATCAGATTTTGCCCTTCATTTGAGAGCTGTCACCCTATGTGATATCACCCACACCCACTCCATTTACGTGACAGGACCCCCCTAATCAGTATTTGTGGCCAGGACTCCTGTTCTAAGATTTGAACCCAGACCAGAACAGGTCCGGCCTGCTTTTCTCCATTCCTGTCATTGCCACTGTTGTCCAGACTGGCATCTCTCAGACCCCCCCATTCCCCCATACTCTGTCCTCCCACAGGGGCCACAGTGATCTTTTTCATAAGTATAACCACATCACCCCCACCCTGCACAAAACTCTTGAGCCTCTTGGCATTCTAATGCCAAGCCTGGCATTTAGTGGGTGCTTGGTGAGTTTTGTTGAATGAATGAGTGAATGCATGAATGTGTAAAGTGTTAGGTTTTATTCAAGTGCCAAGTTAGCAACCCCGTGAGCCCTTTAGGCAGATAAAAAGCCAGGGCTGAGATTTAGAGCCAGTGAGCTGTTGAATTTATATTAGATCAATTTGCTGAAGACTGTGGGAGAGTCCAAAGGAGGAGGGAGAGGAACTGCTGCAATGGGCAGCACTTGCCTTTGTCTGAGTGCCTTAGGAAGAGAAGATGGAGGGGATTGTTGAAAATAACCCACAGGGAGGGGGAGGGGAGGCCTCTGCTCCCAGCTGAGACCCCTTGGTTGTTCCCTGAGACCCCTCCTTACCAGGAGAAAGGGAGCTCTTGCTAAGGCATGGTCCCCCAGAAAGTGTGATTCTCCCTGGTTTGAATCCAGCTCTGCCACAGGCTGGCTGTGTGCTCCTGGACAAGTTCTTTGTGCCTCAGTTTACTTATTTGCAACATGCAGTTCCCGAGGCCTGTCTCTCCAGTGGTAGTCGTGGGAGTCACTGAGAAAACGTCTATAAAGCTGGCCCGTGGTGACCATAGAAGCTAGGTGCAATCCTTTGGTGGTGTGGGGCAGGCAGCAACCGTGACATCGGTGATCGTGATTGGCCCTTAAGGCTCCATTGGGCAGACGCCGTGCACTGTACCTGCGTCCCCAGCCCCTCGTTTGGGATCCAGCACCTCAGGGCTACGCAGTGGAAGTCACTGAGTGGATATTTGTGGTCTGAATGCTAATTACTGGATGTAGGTGGGTTGACTGGCAGTATCTGCCATAAGGTTGATATTCAACGAATTGTAGCTATTGCTCTTGTTATGTACCTGGAAATACACAAGTGGTTGTGGTGGGAAGTGTGTTTCCTTTTCTAGAGAGCAGGCAGCATGATTTCTTCAGGCCTCCATGGAGCCACATGTCTTCATGTGCCTTTCTTTCATCAGGGAGGGCTCTTTTCCTAGCAAGGACTGCTGGGGCTCACTCTCCTTTGGGAAGAAGAGGTGTTTGGTCCAAGGCCAATACCTGGCCATTTCCACGGAGGACACAGAGAATATGAGGTTCTGCCCTCTTTAAAATCTCACATCCTGGGGCGCCTGGGTGGCTCAGTTGGTTGAGCGACTGCCTTCGGCTCAGGTCATGATCCTGGAGTCCCGGGATCGAGTCCCACATCGGGTTCCCTGCTCAGCAGGGAGTCTACCTCTCTCTCTGACCCTCCCCCCTCTCATGCTCTCTATCTCATTCTCTCTCTCAAATAAATAAATAAAATCTTTAAAAAAAAAAAAAAAAAAAAAATCTCACATCCTGACCAGGGTGCAGCCCTGTGCCCCGTGGCCACACTTGTTCTGTTTCCCTTGAATGCCAGCTTGTAGCCTTGGCCTTCTTTCGAGCCTCCTGCTCACATCGATCATTTTTATTTGAGTAATCAAATCCTTTTAGAACTTGGGGCCTGATTCACTGTTTCAAGGTCTTCTCCACGCAACACTGAGCACTCCCAGGCACCTGGGGCCTAGGCATGAAGTTGTTTCATTTGCAGTCTCTCAGCAGTCCTTCTTACATTGCTTCTGCCACTCCTGTTGGCAAAGGAGGGAAGGGATGGCACGTGGAATTGAAATAATCTGCTCTGAGAGCTGAGGTTAAGCTTGAGTCTCTTGCATCTCGTGGTCGGTGCCCTTTGTTCTGTGCCACGGTCGCCTTGGGGAAAGCCCTTCAGAGGCCTCATCTGGATCAAGGGTATCCGAATGCTCATTGTGGGATGACTCGGAATGGTTCTGTTGATGTTGGAGGTCTCTCCAGTGGCTGCTTTCTGTGGATCTGGTTTTAGGAAACTATTCTAGGAATAAAGTCAGTGTAATTGAGAGCAGCTCTATATTTTAGAGCCCTATATAAATATCACTTAAGTTTGATGAGTTTATAAACAGCTGATATGGTCAGTTCTCCCCCTTACCTGCATCTCTGCCTTTGCCTTATGACATTAGGGCTCCTTCTATGAAGAGGTAACATCTGTTTCTTCACCCTTGGAATCTGAACTTAGTCCTGTGACTCCTTTTGACTGATGGGACAGTAATAAATGTGTCACTGGGCTGAGTGAGGTTTGAAAAGAACTTGTGCACTGGGGCATATTCTCTTCTGCTCCTGGGATCGTCAGCCTCTGTGTGAGGAAGCCCACCATGCTGGCCTGCTGGATGATGACACATACATGACCCAGTTGTCCCCATCGCCCCAGCTAATAACCAACCTACCCTAGAAACAAAGCCCCTGAGCAGCCGCTGACCACCCACTAGTTGAGATCATTAGAAGAACCACCCACCTGAGCCTAGATCAAAGTTTTGACCCATAGATTCATGAAAGGTAAATAAATGGTGGTTGTTTGAAGTTCGCCACTAAATTTTAGGGGTTGTCTATACACAGGGAAAGCTAACTGATAGAGTTGAATTAATGGCCAGTGTTATATAATTTTTTAAAATTATTAACCAAAAGGATTTAAGAAAAAATTACAAATGGATTGACTACAGGAGTTCTTAAAAGTTAACTCTTTATCAGGAGCTATGAAATATCATCCAGTTTATCAGACCAGTAGTTGTACTAAAATTTTTCAGAACACCTGTGGCTTAGGAGTATGAATTTCCCAGTTTGAAGCAAATCTTTGCCCTGGGTGTGAGTCTGCATATGTGGCCTCACTAGACACCAGGATTAGTGGTGTCTAAGAATTCATGATCCAAGAAGAAATTTAGCCAGAAATGTTATCCTGAGCACAGCTCTGGCAGTTGGGAGTAATTGACTGAAAACTATAAACTGCTTGGATTCAGTATTGTAAAAGATAATTTCACACACGGTGGTTCTGTAAGGGTATTAAGCCTCAAAAAAGTCAACTGGATTAAGAAGGCCCAGCGAATATGAAACACTGAATGGGGGCATTAATAACCAAAAGGGTGGATGAAATTGAGGAACAACAGACCCAGAGAAAAGCAGATGAGATGAAATAGGGTGAGTTCCAATCTAGCTTTGATATTCTACCACCAGAAGATCTCATGCCATCGTGTTAATAAACACACATACAACACACATTCCCACCTGGAGAAGATTTGCTGATTCTTGTCCACTTAAAAGCAGTTCCACTTAGGAATTCCACCTGATGCATCACAGTGTGTGTGTGTGTGGGGGGGTTCACCTGCAGGGAATGTAGGTACTAGGATATTTATTGCAGCTTTCCTCATACTTGCAGAAGACTGGACATAAAGGTAAATGTCCATACTCTGGACAGAAAGAGCAAGATGTCTAAGCATTAACAGGGCAATAGCTAAGACTTATCAGTTGAAAAAAGCAAGGTATAGAACTTTGTCTCCTGGCTTATCAGTTGTATAACAAAAGGGTACACACAGCACGTTTGTGTAAATATAGGCTTATGCAGATTACCGCGGAAGGAAACACAACAAAGTGCTTTTGCTCCAGGCGGGGAGCTTGGTGGCGGCTGGTCAGGGGAAGGAAGGAGATTTTACTGTATATGTTTGCTGTATATTTCCCTGTATTTCTGGACTACCTTTACAAAAATCTCCCAACGCCTATTTAAAATGTTGCTTCTGTTCTGTGTTACGCCCCTTGAAGTCTTTTGTGTCCTCATCCTGCCATGAGCCCACCGCACTCTGTGCCCTAGAAAAGGAGGAGGAAGAGGAGAAAGCCCTCCTGTGGCAGAGAAGCAGGCAGCGCCCCCTTTGGCATCTTTTCTGGGTTCTCGGCCTGGTGTGGCGATTTTCTAACTTGGGTCACCATGAATGCGCCGCATTTGGTTTCCTCCTTAGTGGGCAGAGGAAGAACATCTAGCCGGCCGGAGAGGAACAGGGTCGCATACAGCACGTGGCTCATTCCTGGTTTGGTTCCAGGGCTCCCTGGGTGTCACCTCCTGTCCCCACGCGGAAGCGGATGGGTGGCCAACTGTGGACGATATCCTTGTGGCGGGGACAAGCTCCACAGGGTAGAGGCAAAGCCCACTGGGTGGGGGATGAGTCCACGGGGCAGGGGTGAGCTTCACGTGGCGGGGATGAGTTCCACATGGCGGGGGGCGTGCTCCAAGGGGGTAGGGGATGAGCCCCCATTTGGCAGGGGCATGCTCTATGGGGTGGGGGATGAGCTCTATGGGGGGCAGGGGTGTGCCCCCACAAGGTGGGGAATGAGCCACACATGGCTGGGGTTTGCTCCCGTGGCTGGAATGAGCCCCACGTGGTGGGGGTGTGCCCTACGGGGTGGGAACGAGCTCCACATGGCAGGGGCGGGCTCCACGGGGTGGGGAATGAGCCCCACGTGGTGGGGGCGTGCCCTATGGAGTGGGGACGAGCTCCACATGGCAGGGGCGTGCTCCGTGAGGGTGGGGAATGAGCCCCACGTGGCAGGGGCATGCTCCACGTGGTGGGGAATGAACCCCAGGTGGCAGGGGCGTCCTCCACGTGGTGGGGAATGAGCCCTACGTGGCGGAGGTGAGGCCCCCCCCCCCCGGCGGCGGCGTGCACGCCAATGTGGGTGATCCTGGCTCCAGGGGCGTCCTGGGTGTCCAGAAAGATAGGCGCTGAAGAGTGGGAAGAAGCGGGGAGTGTGGCCGGGCGGCGGCGGAGTGCTGTGGGTCCCTGCAAGCCAGCGCAGTGAGAGAACGCGGGCCTGAGGATGTGCAAGAAAAGAGTAAGAGGTGCGGGGTGGCGATGGGTTCGGGGGTGGCTGGGTTCCCCGGAGTCCACGAGCCACCTTCCCGGAGAGAAGCCTCCCGGCTGTCCCACCTCCGCTGGGGGAAGGATTTCTTGGGGTGGAAGGGGTGTGGGAGTTGGCGACGTCCACGGGGTGGCCGGCCCTTGGAGTCGGGGTAGGATGTGTGCAGTGCTTGTGGAGTGGGAGGGACAGGGTGGCTAATCCAACCGAATGGGCTTCACCGAGAACTGAGTCCATGCCCAGACAGGGGAGGGGCTCTCCAGCGGCCACACAGGAACCTGGGGCGCTAGGGTTGGGCCTCAGCATTTGTTTTGCGTGAGGGCTCTGCATCCACCGGTTGTGACTTGGTCTGGGGTTGGCATAACTGCGCCCCAGAGCGGTGTTGATGGCAAGGCGTGCTGCCAGGGTGCGTGGGGGTGCCCTGGGGACCAACAGGGTGGGAGGGTCCACTGTGACTGAGCTCGAGGGAGCACGGTTAGTGCCCTGGCCACAGGCCAGCGGGCTTTGTGTCTGGGACAGAGAACCAGGGGTGATCGGGCGGGCAGCACGTTTCCAGGCTGACCTGTTACTGTCCTCAGTGACTGCAGCAGTCCCCACCTGAGCCCAGTACAAGGGCCCGCTTCCTTTCTCACGGAGGCCTTGTGGGGTAGAGGCTGTTGTCACCTACAAATGAGGAAACTGAGGCTCAGCGAGACCCGATGACTCCCCCAGGGCCATGTGGCTTGTGTCTATCAGGACGGTTGGGGGAAGGAGGAATTCAAGTTGGCTTGACTCCAGTGCCTGCTTTCCGCCTCATTGCGGGATTGTCAGTCCCCGTGTTCCAGGCCAAACAGGGCGGCCACTTCTGACCGCCTGGGTTGTCGTTTTGCTTTGCATTTCTGAGCGTTGCCCTTGGAATGGAAGAAGCTTGCTCCAGACCGTGTGTGTCAGAGGCACTTCTGGATACTCGAATCTTGCATGCATTGCCTGGTTGTCCACATGTCTAAGGCAATTCTCACAAGAGCTGTTTCCCAGCGCCCCAAACAGCGCTCAGAACCCCGTGCACAAGGCCTCAGTGAATCCTTGCAACTGACAAAGATCCGTGGGCTCAGAGAAATAATTTTGGGGCTCCTAGTGGGTGAGGCTAGCCACAGGACTTGAATCCAGACCACCTGATCCCCCAAAACCATGCTTTTTCTTATGAACTGGAAAAGGCTTCCTCCCTGCAGACATGTTCCATGTCTCTTGGCCTTTCCTGTGTCGTGGAGTTGAGAGGCTCTGTTGTGCAGCCTAAAGTTAATGTTCCAGATCTACTTGTGGAGGCCACAGTGCACTTGTAACTCAGCATATACGGTGTGTGGGTGTGTGTGTGTGGGAGGGGACAGCCACAGGTGCCTGATGTTGGGTGGTGCAGCCTCTCTACAAAGGCATCTGCTGAGATGCCCTGGATAGTGTGGGGAAAGAGGTGTCCGATGACTGCCTCTGTCCTGATGAGTCCTCACGTTCCTTTTCTGAGCTGCTCACCGTTGAGACTAGCAGGGTGTTCAGCTAGCATTCCACAGGCAGTCTGCATCTGCCTTTTCTCTTCCTGTTCTTTTAAGCTCTATTAGAGGTCAGTCGACTTTTTTGATACATGTTAAGATAGTCAATGGCTTAGGCTTGCAGTTCGTATAGCCTCTGTCACAGTTCTGCTGTCGTAACTTAAACGAGTCATAGTTAATATGGAAATGAATGGGTATGGCTGTGCTCCAATAAAACTTTATAAAAATAGGCAGAGGACCGAATTTAGCCCACAGGGATTAGTTTGCTGATTCCTGGAGAAAACTGGGCCCCTGGGGGTCAGGAGACCCTTGGTGTCCCAGTCCCTGCACTGCCCCTCATGTTACCGTTGACATGCTGCTTCAACTTCCTGGGCCTCGGTTTCCTCTTCAGAGGAAGTTGGATTAGACCTTTAAGGGGGGTGGTTAGAGGATTTGGGGTAACAACTTGGGGATCCTGTGTGGGTCTCCGCAGAAGGCCAGAAGAAAGGAGTGGAAGGGTATTAGCTTAGTTGGCCTTGATTCCAGGATCTGATGTCTGTTCTCACACCAAACACTAGAGTGAATTGAGCAGAAAATGGGAGCAGCAGAAAAATCTGCTGTGGGCTGCTGAGGAGCTGGGGAAGGCCATGGGGACAGGTCTTCAAATAAACTCAGGAGACTCTGTGGGCAGAATAAAATCTGCAGCTAGAGGGAATTCGGAAGCAGCATATAGATGTTACATATGAATTTTAACTCTGGAAATTCGTTTTATTAGAACACAGTGAGATCTAGCAGAGACTGGCTGAGGCACACGGAGTAAATGGGCTGGGGTGTTGCAGAGTGGTGTGCGTGTGTACAACAGGGATGGACCGGTGGGTCTGTTCACATCTTCATTAAGGCACTGGAGCTGAGGGTAAGCAGCATGTTAATGGAATCGGAGCCTGCTGATAATCCAGGCCATTTGGTAGTCCCAGAAATACTGGATGTTCCCTGGGAAGGCCACATATCAGGATAAGGGAGGGAAACACGAATTGTTTTTCAGCAATTACTTACCGTGCATCTATGCCCCAGGCCCTCTTCTAGGTGGTAGGGATACAGCAATGAAGAAGGCAAAGTCTGTGTTCTTAAGGGCTTCACCTTCTTGTGGAAGGGCATGACCATGAAAGTGGAGATGTTAGAGCAGACCGTGGGAGAGTTGAAGACAGGGCACTGAAATTTAGGAACCCTCACATCAGGAAATCTGGCTCACTGTTGTTTACTGGCATCAAAGTCAGACTGCAGCCACTTAGGTGAGCCAAACAAAGCAACAGGTGATTAAATAGCAAATAATTTGTTTGATGTTCAAAAGCAGAAGAGCAAAACCGCTGCTACCGAGAACCTTTGGGGGCACGAGGCTAGCTTAATAGCTGAGTTTTCCACTTTGGCTCTGGATTTAAGCACCAACGTGATCATTTAAAAAACTTGAAACCTTTGCCTGTCGGTGTTTTGTTTCTAGAAAAGTCTAAAATTTATTCCATGTGACTGCCTTCTGAAGTAGGGGAGAGCAAATGGGATTCAGATGCCCAAGGTCAGTATGAGGAAACACACCCCTCCCATGGCATCCACACGTGTACATGAATGAATTTGCATGCTGTAATCAGCATTTTCTTGGGGGCTTAAGAGACCTCTTTGCCCCTAAATTCAGTGCCTGCCTGATTGTTGTACTTTTTGAGATCTTGTGGTTGCTTTGAATAGTCTTTTTATTTCTTTCGTTGCCCACAGGCTGTCTCTATAATGATACCTTTCTTTATTTTTGTTATATTTGTTTACATTGAATAATATACATTTTATGTGGAAAGCTTTGAAAACTACAGACTGGAAGAAGAGAATGATTACAGTTTCACCACCTGGGGATCGTTAATGTAAATGGACGCCTCTCCTGAGGATCTTTTTCTTAGATCAGAATGGGGTCACCATATACATATTGCCTGGTGATCTGTCCCTCTCCCCCATTAATGTCACGAGCATCTGTGAAAAATGTGTTTCTACGTATTTATGTGTGCACGTGTGTTTTTGTAAGACTTTATCAGAAGTGTTCAAAGGTATGTTAAAGCATAGGGAATAGAGTAATGATACCGGTGTACTTAATCACCCAGCTTCAGCGATTGCCAGCGTTCTGTGGTTCTAGCAACATCTCACCTCCCTGTAGTTTTTTCTGGAGTGTCTTAAAACAAAAAACCCAGCCAGGTCAGACCACTTGCAAATTCTTCAGAAGGTATATCTAATGAGTGGATCTCAGCCAGGGGCAGGTTTGCCCTCCGACGGGGGGTGTGGCCGGAGAGTTGTCATAACGAGGTGGTGGGTGGTGGTTGGTGTTGGCTTCTGGCAGGTAGAGGCCAGAGATGTTACCACATGTCCCACAGTGCCCAGGACAGCCCTCAAAGACAATTACCTGGCCCATAATGTCAACAGTGCTGAGGCTAAGAACCTTGGTCTAAGAATATAAACAAATAGAATTCTGTCACCACATGTAACAAAACTGATGCCAATTCTTTCTTTACTTTCTTTTCAATTAAAAAAGAAAAATAGGTCGCTAGTTTGAATCAGTACCCAAAAAGGGCATTTAATTTCCTTTGATCCATGAGTTTTCCCTTCACTTTTTTTCATGGCATTTATTTGTTGAAGGCTCTGGGTCATTATTTTCTGTAGGTTTCCCATATATTTGATTTGGTTGCCTGTGTCTTTCTGGTATTGGGGTATCCTCTCCCACGATTCCCCCATATCCTGTAAATTGAACTTGAGATTGATCAATAAGTTTAGGTGTTGTCAGCCTGATTTTTATCAGTTGTAAATTTCGCCTGTCAACCTTTTGTGTAATGTGTTGGTTTTCACAGCGTGGTTCCCAGTCCCTTAACTTGCAGTACCCTTTTCAACTGGGAACTTATGAGACATGCTAATTCTTGTGTCCCAGCTCAGGTCTATTGAATTGGAAACTCAAGGGGTAGGACCCAACAATTTGTATTTCGCCAGCATGCACAGACGCATATGGAAAGAGATATTTATGATGAAGCATTTGCTCACATGATTAGGGAGGCTGGCATACTGGAGACCCAGGGAGCTGATGTTGCAGTTGGAGCCCAAAGGCAGTTGGCTGTAGAATCAGGAAGTGTCTACACTACAGAGTTCCTCTTGCTTGGGAGGGGCGGTCAGCCTTTTGTTGTGTTCAGGCCTTCAACTGATTGGATGAGGCCCACCCACACTGTGGTGGCCATCTGCTTTATTTTGTCTGATGATTTAAATGTTAATCTCATTCAACACCCCCCTCAGAGAAACCCTTAGAATAAAGTTTGACCAGATATCTAGGTACTTTTTGGTCAATCAGGGAGACACAAAATTAACCATTCTACCAAGTGGGTCTGATGCATGCTTGAATTTGAGAACCATTACCCTAATGGTTTTAATAGCCATTGTTGGACCTTTTCTAGATCAGTTATTTCATCAGCGATTGCAAAATGATGACTTTATGATTCTTTTGTTCCTTTTGCATTTATGAGCTGTAACTTTTCTATGAAGAATTTTCCCTCATTAAATCTTTGCTTATAATAGTTTTTAGGAATGGTAGGATAAATGCTTGATTTATTCCCTTTGTTGTTTTTTTTAATGAAGTAAGGGTTATAACATACACATAATATGCACAAATCTTAACTCTACAGTTCAATGAATTTTACATATGCATACATCCATGCAGCCATTATCCACACCAAGATGCAGAGAATTTCCGGATTTTCCCCTTGTGCCCCCTTCCAACTGATGCCCACTCTCTCCTCCCCAAGGTAAGTGTTGTATTTAAACTGTATTTATGCCATCTCTTTGTGCATAGTTTTATTTTTTATAGGATCAAAATAGTCATTTTATTCAGTTTCTGGCCTTGGATTGGATAATGCTGTTCTTAACATAAAACCAAGATGATAAAATACCTTTTTCTCTAGCCTTTAATTTATATATATATATATATATATATATATATATGCTTTTGATGCAAGTTTTCTAAATGACTAGTTGTTCTACCATCGTTTATTGAATCCTTCCTATCCTCCTTACTGATTTGAAATGTCTCTTTTATCTTACATTAAATTTCCATATAAATTTGCATCTCTGTCTGGTATTCTATTTGTCTCTTCCTACACTGTAGCATTATAATACGTTTTACTATCTGGCAGGCCAACTCATCCCAAATCCTTAAAGTAATCACACTTTCAGATTTTTTTTTTCTATTCCTGCTGAGTTCGTTCTTCCAGATGAATTTTGGAGTCATGTTGTCAAGGTTCATAAATTGGAATTTTTTTATTGGAATTACCTCTACAATATCACAAAATAGGATATTACAAAGAATACAAGTACAACCTATTCTGTGGATTCAGTACTTCCTTTTTGTCCTGCAGTAAAACCTTCCAGGTTTTGTATGTTTTTGTAAAATTCGTTCTTACATATTTTTTCTTTCTATATAGTTATTCTTAGTGTAAAAGGCTATTTTTGTTTTGTAATCTTGCTAAAATTTTTTTTTAATTAGCTTCTCAGTTGATGTTGGGTTTTTCAAGTAAGCAATCAGCTACAAATAGAGGATTTTACTCTTTGATATATACTATTTACTTTGTTCTTTTATAATTGCATTGAATAGCACTTAGAACACAATGTTAAGTAACAGTGGTGATAATGGGTATCCTTGTTCTTTCCTGTTTCTGATGGGAACACTTACAGGGTTTCTTCCTTGAGTGCTCTGCTGATTTGTGGTGTGGTGGTGGTGGGTGTGTGTGTTGTGTGTGTTATGTGTGTTAATTTTTAATTAAGCAAGGGTTCTGTTTTAATTAACTCAGGCATGAGTGAGGAATTTGATTAAATGCTTTTTTGGTATCTACTGAGCTCATAAAATGTTTGCTCTTTATTAACACGGTAATTATTTGTAATAGGCTCTGTTTTTGGGATGAACTCCATTAGGACATAGTTACTTTAAAAAATGGTTTTCTAGTTTCTATTTGCTAAGTGCTTAATTAGGAATTTTGTTTATGTTCATAAGTTAGATTGATTTCAAGTTCTTTTTTCTGGTCTTTGTCAAATTTTTTGTTATCAGTATTATGCTGGCTTTGTTTAAAAAATAAAAGCTTGTCTCAATAAATCACCTCTACATCCATCTAGGCCTAAAATGTTTCTTTGAGGGATAAGTCTTTGACAAGTAGGGTATTTTTATTTTAAATAGAAAATAAGTTATTTTAAAACCCCTAACTTTCCTTAAGGGAAATTGTTTTATTTTCTGTCAATGTAGCTTAAAAACTTATTTACAGAAACAATGCATAATCATTACAGAACAACTTCAAAGTTCCAAAGTGTGAAAAGAATATAAAAGTCATTTTACTAATGTCCATAACATACTGGAGAAAAGCAGGACTGTCCTGGAATAAGCATAACACAGTGGAGGTGGGATGGGGTGTTGCTTCCAGTTTTGGCATGAATAACAAAGTGTGATGAACAGATTGGTGAAGTTTTCTTCTGGATCCTGTAGTAGGTTATTTTCAGAGGTCTTTACCTCCAAGGTCTCTTGATGCTTTCTTTTTCATTTCACAGTATGTGGGAGATAAATCCTGTGTTTTTCTTCTTCCAAGAACAGGATGCACTCTGTTCAGATACCATGTTGTTAAGAAACAGGAAGGGGCAAGTACATTACTCACGTGTGATAGTTGAATGTTCTCTTTAGTTCTGTGGCTAATCAGGTATGTAGCTTTAGTTTTAAAGCAATTTCCCTTGCATTGGTACCAGGCTTTTGCAAAATTTCTGCTCCTACCTGACATTCTTTATTCCAGGGTGGGGATGGGGTAAGGGAGAAGGCAATATATTCCCGTGTTTTTCTCTTTCTGCCAGTATCTGTCTAGTTTTCTGGGATGCACTGGGATTCACACTTGGCTGTATCAGTGAACTGTAACTCTTAGGAACCTGTAAGCCCATGTGGTTCAGTCTCCGAATGACTTTGTGTTCTAGGAGCACAAAGATCATGAAAAGGACATTTAGTTATTGACATCTATTAAAAACTACTTATGGGAGTCCACAAATATATCACAACTTTCTGTTCTCTTTTCTTCTCCTGCCCTTGTAAAGTCTTTGTAACATAGATCAGCTTTTTTTTTTGCCCTAAATTCTTTCCTTTTGTCTCTGGCCTATTTCTATCTCTGTGTGTTCCCTTGATTCTGTATCACAAAATCCTTAAAAAAAGAACTCTTTGGAGTGGGGAAGGGGAAGTGGGGGTGGAGGAGAATAGCAGCTAAAGGCAGCTTTCTGTTTGGCACGAAGGGGAAGGAAGGAAGTTGGCAGAGAATCAGTCCCTTTTCCCCATTAGAGTAGAAAGATAATGGGGTCAGAAAAGGCACGTGGGGCAGAGCTCAGCTATGTGGTTGTGCAAAGTAGGAAAAGGTGCGCCCTCTCTGCAGATGCAGCCCCTCATGGCTGAGTCTGTGGAGGGTGGGGAGTTTCAGACCCCCTGCCCTTTTGCAGGGCACACTATGAAGAATCACAAGAAGAGGCACTGACAAAGGGGGTTGGAATTCTGCCTTCCCTCCTTACACACTGAGGATTAGAGCCTTTTTGAAAGGCTGGGGAGGCCACCATACCTTCAACCACTACACCCTTCCCTCTTGGCGAGATTCAAGGTCTAAAACCAAAGGTGCAGTCATTCATTGAATTAACTTATGAATGACCTGGCTAGGCTCAGGAGTACGTGAGTGTGAATAAAACAAAGAAGCAGAGTCCTCCTGGAACTTACAGCTTTGTAGGGTAGCTGGGCAGAAAACTTAATAATATATATACACATACAAACTATATATGCATATATAAACGTGTATAATCTGTGTATATAAATATGTAAATAGACATGTTTAGAAAATAAAGTTGAGGTGAAGGGGAGCTTATTCTGATACTATGATATGCATAGTTTGAGAAGCCTTCGGGGCACCTGTCCAAGGCTTACAGCATGGGAGCTGAGGGACAAAGATACAGACAACTCCCTAACTTTGAAACTCCTAGCCCAGCCAGGTGTGAATTTCAGACAGTGGGTTTATGGCTTAGGTAGGCTGCAGTCTGATTTTTGGTTTTTCTTTCAAATGTGCTGGAGGCCAGTGAAGCCAAGGGCTTGGCATTTGTTTTCTTAAAGCCCAGATTCATTTATTCAGGTGCAGTAATAAAAATGGAGAGCCTGGTGAGAATCTACATCCTTTCTCCCACTTGTTGATATTAGAGAAGTCTTTTTGTTGCTGAAACTTTCTTCTTTGGTACCATAACCAGTGAAGGTACTATTCTGCCTTCTGTCCTTTTCACCTCTTTTGGTACCCCCAAAATGGTTGTGCTGGGACAGGCTAGGAGGAGTGTGTTGGCAGCCCAAACACTGTTTGGAGTACAAACTGTGTGCCTGTGAGCTTGAACCTTTTTGCATTTTGTCATCTGAGATAGGATAGGTATAGCACTTGGTCTAAGACAAGACCAAATGCAGATCAGTCAACAATTGGTCATTTCTTTATCTTCCTTTATAAAAAAAAAAAAATTCTCTGACCCTTTTTGAATCTATTTGTCCTTTTTTTATGGTTGTCCATGGAAGTGTCCTGCTGAACAACACCTCACTGGCCCAGTGGAGGATGTCAGGCTGTCTTCATCTGCCTCTGACATGATTACCTGATAGACTTGCTCTGCGTCTCAGGATTTGATGGAGGCATCTTTGCTGTCTTCATACACATCTAACTAACTTTGGCTTCCCGTGTTCAATGCTTGAAAACACAGTGTAATTCTTAGCAAGGCCATCACCACTGTTGTGAAAGGGTAAAACCCTTCCTTTTTTTTTTTATTCTTATGTTAATCCCCATACATTACATCATTAGTTTTAGATGAAGTGTTCCATGATTCATTGT